>NC_051163.1:78564916-78582815 GCF_013339745.2 Dermacentor silvarum | reverse complement strand
TCTCGACCAAAATAAGTCAAACATAAAATCAATCACATTTGATCAAATCCAATATAAAATCAAATCTGCAATCTAAAAACATTTTGGAGTAGAAACGAAAAAAAGAATTTAAACTCAACAATGCAAATGCGTTACACATTTCATAAATATTTCGTTACGTCAGAGAGTTGGTAATTGTTAATATCCGCTTACTAGAGTCATTGCCTGTAGAATATATTGCAATGTATTCGAAGCACAGGTGTGAACATAAAGGAACTAAAATATGTATGGCGACACCGGCTTTGCGTTCCTTGCTAGCCGGCTTTGCCAAAGTTGGCTCGAAGTGAGCTGCCGTGAGAGGCCCAAGTCTGGGCCGTTGGCATTGTCCTAGAGTTCCCCAACGTTTCTCCGCCAACATAGGGCCAACCACATTTGTGAAACTGGAATAACTGCAGTTGTACGATAAATTGTGGTTGCAATAAAGTGGGAAAAGCTTCTCGCGTACTTACCTATTGTGTTCGCAATTATAGACCGTAGCGGTAGTTTTTCGCAAAGTTTACTACTTATATAAAGCTGTAGCCGTTTCTAATGTGGCTTGGTTACAGCTGATATGCGCCTGGATGTCGGTGAGAGAAAGCTGAAGGTGTTGTAGATGTCGCGAAGGTCACATAACAGTAGCCAGGGCATTGACGCCGATAACATGAGGTTAACTGTTTATTAGGCTAAATGTGCAAGTGATAAAATGGAAATGCATTTCCACAGACATCCAAGAACAGCGAGTCAGAAGTTACAATCATGTTTCAATTCTGGTCTTTCAATCTTAACCGAATCTCCCTCGAATCCGCTTCTAAAGGTCCTGCACGTACATAAAAAGGCATCCCTCGCCCACCGCGTTCATCCAATCACACTGCCGTGCGCGCACTGTGCACACAGCGGTGCTCCAAGTTGACGCTAATCGGAGTTCTAATCTCTCGATACCGTTGGCATAAATATTTTGCAGTGCAATGTGCCTCATCTCCCACAACCCCGAAAGACGCAGTCCCCCAACGAAAATACTTCCGAGCACGTTGGGGCATCCGATCTGTTCGCGGAATGTCTAGGCATGGGGGAGGTCCAATGGTGATGGGTTGACATCAAAGCCTCGGCACTGCTTCCGCGAACCGAAAGGTGGAAGCCCAGACTCAGTCTACCCGCTTGCACGCTCACCGTAAAGCACGGCTCCTCACCCCCCGAAGGCTGTAACTCCCGCCGCCGTATTGTTGTCGAGCCGCGCGTCTCTTTTGACAACCATGCACGGACTCTACATGTAGCGGCCCGCGCAAACAACGCTGACACTCCACTGTTCCTAACTTTAAAATGCAACAAGCGTCACTATTCCAGCTATATTATCATTATTACCAGTCTGTAATCATATCAGCGCTGCACAGACGATGGACATCGTTGATCAAAAGTTCAGTTACCAGTAACCGACGCGCCACCTTCATCTACAATGTTCGCAGGTACCCAAAACACTTCCGTGCCTGTCGCGTTTTTTTTTTTTACTTTACCATTGCCGTTACAATTGTGATGACTAATTACCAACGAAAAGTTTCCCCACTCACGCAATTGAGCATACCATTTCTTGTGTTTCCTTTTATGGCGGTAGCAAATATATGGACACTCTGCCGTCGCCGTCTTGGACTTCTGCCGTCGCCGTCGCCGTGAGGTTCCTTATAAATTCCAACAGCGGTAAAACCGTCGCCGGGAGCCGTGAGCTGTATGTACGAGTGAAAGCGTGCGATTGGAGCGGATGATTGTGGCTCCATCTGGCGCGTGCGAGGGAGCAAGGCGGAGAGCAAACGCGCCGTCTTTCATCGCGCGAAAGGCCATGAGGGCACTGGCAGTGAGAGAGGGTGGGGACGGCGTTGCGAGCCAGCACCAACTGCGTATTTCGCGGCCGGGCGGAAGGATAACTGGCGTTCGCGGCTCAATGTCGTGCATGAGAGGGCGACAAGCGGGGAGGCTGCGCGGGAAGGAGGGGGTGCGGCTTCTACTCCGCCAGCAACTGCGTACGTTGCAAGGCCGCGCGCGGTCGTGCGCGCCGTATGTTGAAAGCGATCTACAGAAGGCTCATATACCTTTGTGCGCGCTGTGGTTTCGCTGCTCACTTTCTGTTGAAAGGATAGACAGCACGACGGTCACTTCGCTCGCTGCTCATGCCAGCGTTTTGACAGCGAGTGTTCGCGGTGATCGAGTGTGATGTGCTCATGTTTGCTCGGGCGCGCGGACACCATGCTTGTTAACTCAGTTTGTAAGTGAAGGTTTCCGAGTTTATACGGCCGATAAAACTACTATTCTTACTTAGTATAGCTGTCTACTAATTTGCTATCGCAATCAATGATTCGCCTTTCCGGCGGAACTGCGACATTTTTTGTCTTATTGTTGCGAGCCATATCCTGATATTTATGTGAAATTCAATTGAGTCTCAAGCAAACAAGAAACAACAATTCGTCATAAATATCTTGGCAACGCATTTGTCTAAGGGTTGTAGTAAGACGCAACTTCTTACATAGAAATATGAGTGTCAAGCACAGTTACTATTTTTGCTATTTTCGCTGGTGCGTTTTCTATGGAAGGACCCAACACCACAATGTAGTTGTGTATGGTCAGTCAATGGTACCACCCAAATGTCATCTACAGATGACATTTGTACGCTCCCTAAAATGTCGCAAAAGGTTGTCCACTAGTACTGACCCTTTTCGCGGAGCAGTTTGCTCTAGAGGAACGAGATGGCACTTTCGACGGCGCGCCATATGTTGCCTCAGTTAATGCGCACGAGTACGAAACCATTACTGCTTCTGTCCTGCTACTGTGCGATCAGCTGTCGGATATGCAACTGGGTGTTCGCTAATGCACTGTGCCCAATGCATGCTGCAACATGTGCAATGATAAAAACAAGATGTGTGCGGTAGTTAGCTGCAAAAATAGTGATTTGCATATAAAGAATGCGAATGCAAGGAATATTTAAGCAAAAGAATCAATCTGTGTCGCCGCTGCTACATAGGAACTGCCTGTATTGTCGGCCCTTCGTGATGCACGGCTTTCCTCGAGCATAAAAAACGGTAATTCATCCACCAGCGCTGTATAGCTAACCTCGAAACAAAAGACTTCAACTCCGGAATGTCGCCATTTTAAGAACGAGTACCGCTCGTTTAAAAAGACCGTAGCGCAACTTACTGGCATAGTAAGTTTCTTTCACGTTATCTACACACATGCACCCCTACTCGCACGCAAACATCCGCCCACTCTATAACCAACGTATCAATAATAAGTGAATGGACGCTTACTTGAATCAATGTGCCGAAGCATGAATGACGGCGACTGTACCGACAAGGCACGAATGCTGGAAGCTGAACGTTTCCTGACGGTTCACAGAGTAAGTGAGGGGCTAGCGATAACACATCTTTGCTACAAGCTACCACAAAGTACAGAACATTTGCATTCCAAGCTTTGTGCGCAGCAAGAATGAATCTTTCGCACCAGAGCACAGCCGCGAGCGATTAGGCCGAAAATAAACAATCAAATAGTGGCCGCACCGTAGAAGCGAGGAACTATACTGAGTCAGAAACATGACAAGCAGCTCCTTCAAAACGTTTTACAAACAAAGAAGGAAGAGCACACTGATTCTGATTTAATTCATAAGTGGAACGTTTGGACAGCTTGGAATACATTTCTAGCCCCGCTTTTAGTACAAGCACCATATATACGTTGCTCGCGCCGTTTGTACAAGACGTAATACAGGCACCTATGGGCTCTGAAAGTATTTACACATCCTCTAAAGCTGTGACCAAAGCTTGATGTCGTCCACACAGTCATCGTCTACGATATGCGTTGAACCGGACGTTTGCTGCGCTGCACCTGGTGTCACGCGCGCTCGCATTGTAAACACGGAGGCAGCTGAGGCAAGCAATGGATTCGTCAGCACGTGATCACACATGGCAGAGCCCACAGGAGCGCCGGGAAAAGGGTCGACAGCAAAAATCTTATGACTGAAAGTCTAAACCTGAACACACCTGTAAGATTTAACTCGCAGAGTAAACTCATTTAAGTTGCTCCCCCTGCTCTATACGGATTTGCGCGAGGAAACAACAAACGCTATCGCATCCACAACAAATATATGCCTTCAAGCACCATTCCTCTTTTAAAACCAATTGTTTTCATCGGCTGCCGTTTTAAAGCTAATAGTTTCCTTTAGCTCTTTAGTCAGTTTTCGATCTCAAACGGTCGCGTTCGACGCTGAACGCAAACCACGCATACGTGCTTTCGCGCGACAGCTTTGAGATGTTACAAGGATTAGAGGATGTGGTAAGTGCGGGCCCTTGTTTCATCACCGAATAAATATTTTGTTATCTTCTGGTCCATGCTCTCCAAATGTACTCTTCTTCCGCGGATAATATACATTTCGATGCTATATACTTGAAAACCTATTTGTGAATAGAGTTTCGTTGCTTCTATGCTAGCTCTTGCGGTATTGAAGTGTTTGTTCAAAAATCAAATGGTCCTAAATTTTAATTGCTGCGCACTTTATGGGCCCAGGCTTTCGTCGACGTCCGTCGCGTGTGATCTGTCACGCTCAAAACAAGTGATCACGCTGAAAAACAAGTGCTCGAAACAGAGTCAGAACAAGTGCACAATTGATCAACACCGGTTCAAAATAAACTAACATGATCCGGAATAATTTAAACGACAGGAATAACCAAGCATTGGGCGCATTAATTAACAGAAATTTGTAAAAATTGCTTCTATCTGCAAAGGCTTTGGCTCCATGGGCGTGGTTGTTTGGCTCCATGTGCGTGGCGGTTTCCCACCAGTTGTGCTTTAGCACAGGTGTCAAAACGGATTATGGATTGCTAAACACAATACAAACACAGGATAAAATAAGATAAACACAAGCAAAACACAAGGGAAACCATGGCTTATGATTGCTTCGCAATTTCCCAGGTTTCACATTAGTGGATCGGCATTAGCGCTGGCTTTGTTTCGATGAACTAAGCTGCGAAGCATCAGTGTTACTGGTGCAGGAACTCATTTCTGGAAAAGCTCAATTTGATCGTGTCCTGGACGGAATAGCGTCACTGTGTATAAAGGCACCCGCAGCAAGTGAAAACCGTAATGAAGGAAGTTTGGTCTTTGCAATTGCGGCAAAACATAAACGAACATTTTGTAAAATGTCTACCTCTTGGCTTGAATTAAAACGAAGCTCTGCACGAGCCTTATCCACAGCGCCGTTATGCAAATAATGGCTCCAATAGTGCGTGCGAGGAAGTGAAGTTCCGCTCTTTTTATTCGCACCGTGGCAACAGTGCACCCATGACCCTAAAGAAATTCCGGTCTTTCATTTTTCACAGTCAAGGAAAAAGAATTATTTTGTCGCGAAATATACTACATGCAGATGTTCTTGATGCATTGAAATGTAAGGAGCGCGCCCCAAGTGTCGAGCTATGTAGCTTTGTAGTTATACTTAGCAGTAAAAGAC
Source organism: Dermacentor silvarum (assembly GCF_013339745.2). Classification (NCBI taxonomy): domain Eukaryota; kingdom Metazoa; phylum Arthropoda; class Arachnida; order Ixodida; family Ixodidae; genus Dermacentor; species Dermacentor silvarum. Next base: position 78,577,321 of record NC_051163.1, on the reverse strand, counting down.
ACTCATGAAAAATTCTTTCTCTGCAGCAAAACTAGTGCTTGCAGGAGAGTTCTATGGAGTTATAGGCTATTGTGAGTTTTGTTATTGCAGAGAAGCCGAACGGAAATCTTTGAGAAGTTCTGTTTATAACCACAGGAAGGGTCCAAGACATTCAACAAGAGGGCACACTGCCATAGAGTCCACCACCCGAATTCGCTGTAGCGCACCAAGCGGCTGATGTGAAAAACTGAACTACACTTTCGGTTTCGCTTTTAGGCCCGTGCCTTTTCAATGCTTGCTGGTACGTGTTACGCGGGCTGCGCTGATCGACGCGGCATCTGTTTTCAATTCCAATACTGAACCGCGCGCGGTCTTGGAGCGCAATCATTTCATCGTTTAGTAAAAATGACTGCTAATGGTCTTTATCAAGCCTTCTTCGAATCTGTGCTACGTGCAATTTCATAAAGTAGAGCCAGTGCGCGTTGTGAAATGAGGAAATGTCTATTTTGTTCTATATCAATGCTCGTTTCGGGTTTTGGTGCGTTCCTCCAATGTTGTGCCACCAGGTAAGCAGCAGTAGTTCCATTGCACAGCTCCACCCCATGACATCTGCTATAAAAAAAAGTAAATTCCAAGCAGGTGTCATTTTGGTATTTGCACCTTTTAGGAATACAGCGCCTACAGACCAAACGTGCGATATTGGCGAAAGTAACAAAGAAAAGCAATTCGCTTTTACATACACTGCGTAGAAAATACCCGACTCATCCCCAACAATTCTATAAAATAGGTAGAAAACACCTGATCTCCAAGCACACCCTTCACTTCCCTTTATTTTCTGCACTTAATGATCACAATTACACGGGCGAGTGCACGTTTTTCACGCCACTTAGCCTCAGCCGAGGTGTTTGTACTTGACGTACAAAGAGGTGGCCACGACATAGGCTCCCAGCCATACCATGCTAGATGCTCGCAGAATGCCTTCTACTCGCACTCGAGACATGCGTGGGTGAAGAGCCTGCTTTCAGTCTTCCAGAAGACGGAATTTTCGAGTTACAATTTCCTGGTTTGTGAGCTCCTCGTTGTTATCTATTGCGCGGTAATTCTTCCGGCGCAAGCAACACGCTCTCGTGTTGTCAGTCTTGGCATTCGATCGTCTCGTTTTCGACATGCTCCACTGCCGAAGGAAGTTAAATGTTGATGAGAGGTGGTGGGGGACATAAAAGGCGTCACAAACTTCGCCCTGTAAGATTCAGTACACGCGAAACTAACTGCGTCACTACGAATGAGGTGTTTTCCGCTAACTGCGTCACAAAGCCAGGGGCGGAGAGCGTGTCCAAAAAGTACCGAAATAAGTTACAATAACGTTGGGGCCCATAGATAGCGTCGCAAACATGTCCCCCTACGATTTAATATACGCCGAACTAGCTGTTTTTCCCTGAATGCGTCCCCCCATCGTCGGTGCCATGCGGTAAGCCTAAATTGCTTGAAATGCGTCGCACACTGTCAAACAAAATTCCTCAGCTTGCCATAGTTCAGTAGTGCAGTGGGGTCGTGTCGAGGTCCAGACGGAAAGCAATACGCCGGGAGATCAAGAAACAAAGTTACACCTCGCCCAACCCCCCATAAAAAAATGAAAAAATCACAGCATATCCACGGGGTGAATGATGATGAGTGGGCGAAGCTCCGGAGGGAATAATCGGATCTCCGCTTAAGGGGACGCTAGCACAAACGCGTTAGAAACGTGCAGTACTCTCTAGTAAGGAGGAGCGGCCACAGCGTCTTACGCAGCCATTTACACATGCCGGAACGTGCACCGCGTTTGCCGACGCCATCACATGACTGCTGAGAGAGTATACACCCCGTATTCATAAACGCTCCTCGACTTGAACTTGACTTGCCACCGCCTTGGGCAGCGCGTTCGAAACGCGTTGAAGGTAAGGCGGAGAGGCCACAGCGTCTTACACCAGCTTCTTACACGGGCCGTAACGCGCTAGCACAAACGCGTTAGAAACGCGCTAGAAACGCGGCCTTTCGTTAATGTTGGGCATTTACTGCCATCGTGGTGCGTGTGTCTATGTGCGCTTCGTGGCGTAGTGGTTAGCGCCGCGCGTTCGGAAGCGAGGGGTCCCTGGTTCGATTCCGCGCTACGGACACAACTTTCGGAATTTTTTTTTCATAAAACGCCGGAAGCGTTCCGGAACCGGAAGCGGAACCAGAAGCGGAACCGGATGTGGAAACGGAACCGGATGTGGAACCGGAAGCGGAAGTCGGCTTCCGGTTATACTATACGTATACATATTACGTATACATATATATGTATATATGGGTATACATACATATACGGACACACAACGCCATCTATTGAACAATTCATAAAACTAGACGTGGCTACCTACTACGACGGGGACGAACGGGTGCCGCTATAAGGAGGTTCGCCCCTAAAGGACAGGGCAACGCTCACATGCGCATCCTGCCTCGCTCGTTTCTGTGGCGTGTCTGGTGCACGACGCATGCATCTGGCGCGTCTGGCACGTCATTGGCTAGTTGCTCGGTAACGCAAGAAAAATACGTAGCAGAGTATAAGTTCAGTTATACGCGAAAAGTTTTTTAGAATAAAAATAAAATCAAAATAAACTTCATGTCACCTTTTTTTCTGTTGCTCGCGTCGGCTATCGGCTGATGTGAATACTAGCGTGCCGTATTTCCTGTTGCCAAATTGTGTCCGCTGTTGTTAACTTTCTTTCTCTATGCATTTGCGATCACCCGCACTGTTATTGCTATTGTAGTTTGTGGCAACCTAAGAAGTACAAAGCTCCACCCACGAAAACGTAGTGCGCCTGTTCTTCTCCTCTGAAAGATGGCTGAAGCAGCTGGAATCCGCTCACAGTTTAATGACATCGGTCGGCTAATGTAAATGCTAAGCTAATTAGAAAAAAAATCTGGAAAGACACTCAACACTGCTTATAGGCGTGGGAATGCGAAATCATTGTAGTCCGTTTGGTGAAATGTTTTCGACTGGGAGGCAGCGCGCTTATTTTATATACTCACAAGGTGGCTCCACATCCCAATGACGCAGGCACTGACGTACCTTTGGCAGCCACATGACCGCTACGTGACGGCTGCATTGACGGACGTACTAGGCACACCTTTAGTCAGCCACAACCGTCTAGTCGCCGTGATGTCGCGGAAGCGTGGCCGTCTGCAACGCTGGAGGCCCGAGTTCCATTCCCACCCAAACCGAAACGTACCGAATTTTATTTTCAAATTCGTCATTTCACTTCATTTACAGAAGCCTCCGTGAGAAATCTGGTGTCAATCCGAGCAGTTTTGACAGGTTCTTGCTGCTTGCACCGTCGGCCATTTTGGTACCATCGATCGGTCACGCCGCCCGCGAAGAAGCCGGATTTTCGCGTAATGGAGCATATAACGCTGTGACAATTGTAAAAGCTACGTGTTTCACGCTAAAATATTAACTTTGGCTGAGTACTGACATTAGGATGCTCTATCAAATATGCCTAGACGTTCAGGTTTCATTCTGAAACAAGTGGCCCCATGACCATTCTGCACGGAAAAAACAGGTATTTTAAGCACGCGAAACAGCGTCCCGTAATGTAAATAAGAGAATGTATTGGCTGGAACATTTATGCCAATTTCGTTTTAGTTGGACAGTATGGTATACAAATATACTTCAATTTGTGCTTAGTCCAGGCCATCGATCCATACGGATTTACACGACTAGGGCTTTAGCTCGGGCCCAACGCCGGTGTCACCTATTCAACGCATATACAACGAAAAAAAATGCATTCCTCAAATAACGTCATGGCCAATTTTAATGAGCGTTGTTTATTTCACAGAGAAAGGTAAATTCTAGTGACTTTTGGGAGCAATCATTAGGCTTAGGGTCTGAATCGTTTTGCAAAATATCCCGAAAATGAGTAAGAAAAAATTTAAGTACGGAGTTTACAAATCCATAACTCTTCACCAAGAACACATATCGCAGTTACGTAAATTGCATGCGTTGGAACATACAAAGCGGACAAATTTGATATAATTATATCTTATGTGATTTCCGTACGATGTTAAGAAGGGCTTTGCAAATGTACTACTCATATATTGGTTCTATATATAATTAGGAGCCATGGCATAATATACACAATTTGGCCGCCTTAGATGCACCATTAAGTGCAATTTAGAGAATTGGGATATGATTGCTCATTGCTGAGTTACACTCAGCAGAAAGTTGTGGCATCGAATCCCAGCCCCACCGGCCGTATTTCGATGGGGGTGAAATGCACAAAACACCCGTGTACTTAGATTTAGGTGTACTCTAAAGGACCCAGGTGGTACAAATTAATGCGGAGTCCCCTATAAGGCGCGCCTCACAATCATATGGCGGTTTTGGCACGTAAGACCGCATATTTCATAAAAAATTTGAATGGGTAGTTAGTGTTCTGAAAATTTGCGATTTTCCACAATTAAAAATCGACGTCTTAAATAAACTTATGTTCAACTAGATGTTAACTTCGTCTTTCAAGTGCAACAAACCTCATCAACGTTGGTGGACGCTCACGCCCTGAGCGTTGCGAACAAAACTTGCGGCTGATCGCCGTGGTGACAGTGCTTCGTACAGACAATACAGGCACTGAAGAGGCGGCCGTGGCGTTGGCCATTGTCACAAACCATGTCAGAGGTCAAGTCTTTGTGCTCGCCCACTCACAAGCGACTTGCAGAAATAAGGCTAAAAATAGAATTTCACACGTCGCGCTTTCTATTCTGCGAAAATCTACCCTGCCGAAAGCAGTCACGACCATCTCAACCACCGGTCACGAATCTCTCGTTGGGAATCTCAACTTCTTAAGGCCCATACATTGGGTTGAACGAACGTCCACAAGGCCTTACAGCGAGACGATCGTGAAGAGGAAGAATTAGAACACGTCCACAAACACTTTCATGCCATCGTTCACAATTTCAGACTTGAAAGACGGAAATTCGATCTCCCTCCCCCCGCATCATTCGCACACAATAATTCAGTGTCGTGGAGGCAATTACAAACGCATTACTCCCCCCCGCCCCTCCATAATCGCACGATATATCACCCGATCAGTGCATATGTACCTCGCGAACACACAACCGACCGTACATCTTCTTTCTAGGGTTGGTCGCGGGATCGAATCCCGGCCACGACGACCGCATTTCGATGGAGGTGAAATGCGAAAACACCCGTGTACTTAGATTTAGGTGCACGTTAGAAAACCCCAGGTGGTCCAAATTTCCGGAGTCCCCTACTACGGCGTGCCTCATAGTCAGATCGTGCTTTTGGTACGTAAAACTCCTTAATTTTTTTTAAACCGCTTGGCACTCCAAAATGATATTTCAAATATCAGTGATTATAGTGTGCTAAGAGCCTCATGGCCCTGAACGTTTCAAAATGCAAGGTAATTTCCTTCTCCGGAAAAACTGTTAACCTTTACTTTTCGTATCGTTTTGATACTAGCATAGTTGATTACAACAAGTAATACAAGTACTTAGGCTTCTTTCTCACGCACAATATCTCGTAGACTAGTCACACCCCATCGATATCGGCTAACGCTTCCAGGTTATTATGATTTCTACGTCAAAACTTAAGAGCTGCGTCTTCCCCACAACGAAAACTAGCTTACTTACCTGTAGTCCGACCACAAATTGAGTACGCCTCTTCTATATAGAATCCGCATCAAAAATATCTCGTCTACCTCCTGGAAGGCATCCAGAATAGAGCGAGCTGTTTTATTACTTGCAAATACAGCAATCTGTTAAGTGTAACTAAAATAAAACTCGACCTCTCTTTGCAAACACTATTAACTCGCCGTGACATTGCGCTGCTATTATGGTTTCCTAGATTCATTCACGTGGTTGGTTTGTCCTTACGAAGCCTGAAAAAAGCACCCTCAATCTCACCGGCTGCATAGTACCTTTAGTTACGCTCGAGGTAATGACAATACATACGCATTCAATTTTTCAGCTTTGCCTCATGCTATACGTTTAGGGAACGCTCTCTCAGACGACCTTGCCTCTCAATCAAAACGTAGTGTTTTCCGTGATCTTCTAATCGAACATTTTTTGTTCGCTTCAGCCGTTAAGCACCTTTCTACGTTCTTGTCTCGCCTGAATTTTTCCGCGTTTAACAAATATTTCATTGATCTTTTTGATTATGTAGAAGTGCAATTGGTGGTGTTAATTCCATGTAATGTGATTGCCGTAATATGACATTCTGCCTGTGTTTTTTCGGCCATTTCTGTTTTTTTTTTGCTATTACAATATCTCTGATATATTTACGTTGTATGAATATTTTTCTTGTTGTACTAAAGCCTTTGTAATGCTTATATGACTATGTACATCCCCCCCCCCCCCCCCTTACTTAATGCCTTCTTGAAAGCCTGTAAAGTACTGCAAATAAATAAATAAATAAATAAATAAATAAATAAATAAATAAATAAATAAATAAATAAATAAATAAATAAATAAATAAATAAATAAATAAATACTCTATGGCTGCGTTGACTATTGGGAGGCACGGACTCTAGGCCAAATGTAGGCTTAGCTCCGGCGTACGTCAGACAGACAGAGAAAAGGTCGTAAAATTGGACCCGGCCGGGCTGGCGACAATCGGGTGGGTCTCAAAATTGGCGCCATCACCTTTCCTGATGCGATGATGACGAAATTGAGAGCGTCAGGTAAAAAATTGGAGGACGCTTAAGCATCGCCTTTAAGAGTGGAACGCGATAGCGTTATCGTGCCCCATTCGCATCACATTTTTCTTTCAGTGGAAGCGCTTTAATGCAGCACCGAACGTGTTGAATGTCAGCTTACAAAGACGAAGCTTACACCAATCCCCTTAAAGTCGGCTTCACTTTTTAAACATATATGCATTGCGGGGTAGACGTTTTTCCAGGGGCAATATAAGTGGTCTTATATGAAAATGTGAAGACCCAGCACCTTTTTATTATTTTATTGTTTGCTATTGCCCCGACGCGCGCGTGTGTCCAATTAGGCTGGCGTAGTCCTAATTTGACCGATGATGCTGATTATTTATTGGCATCCCCTTTGAAACGGGGTGGCGACAAATAGTCACCTAGCCTGCTTGAATTTGAAGTTGAAGCTCAAGTTGAATTTATTATATCAGTAGTACAAAAATAACAGCTGATCAGGTATAATCAGGTAATCAGATATACTATACATGTTCTTTACCTAGCATTTTGTATACCCCACATTGATCTTTTTTTTTTTCAAAAATTTTGCTTGTAGTACTACCTATGATGCTAATAGATCATGTCGTATCAATCTTTTCGCTGCTTTTTTTTTTACCCGTACTCTAATCGTCTCTTGTTTATATCTACGATTGATCTGTTGATGTTTCCTTCCACTTGAAACCCAAGCGCTTCTGGGAGTTGCACGTTACGTACGGTTCCCGCTGGGTGGATCCCGTCGTATTACATTAGGATGTGCTGAGTGGTCTCTGGGTCTTTAAATCAGCACACACATGCCTCATCTAGTTCCGAATATTTGCTCCGGTATGTTTTGATCCTTAGGCAACCGGCTCGAGCCTCAAATAGCAAGGCACTGCCCTTTGTGTTATCGTACAGATTTTCCATTCTAATTTCGTTCTTCTCATTCTTGTAAATCTCCATTGTCCTTTTTGTTTCCATTCTTTGCATCCAATTCACGGTCTCTATTTCTCTGACTTTCTTTCTGATAACTCCTGGTTGTCTATTAACAGTTTCGATTATCCTGTACTGGGTGGCCAACTTCCTTGACCTCTTCCTCCATTCTGAGTCCACGCTTTTCATGTACAAATACTTGTGTACTTTAGCCGCCCATTTATTTTCATCCATGTTGATGAGCCTTTCTTCAAAACTAATTTTGATCTGTGCTTCTCTGACCTCAAAATAGGCCCAATTATGTCACCCTGCACTACCTCAATTGTGGTATTACCGTGGGCTCCCAAAGCCAACCGGCCTACTGATCTTTGGTTAACTTCCAACCCCGACAAGATATCCGATTTTAAGCATAAAATGACATTCGCGAACGTTAGCGCTGGCACCATTACTCCTTTCCAGATTCCACGCACCACCTCATACTTATTGTGGCCCCACAGTGCTCTGTGTTTTATTATTGCTGCATTCCGCTTCCCCTTTATTTTCAGATTATCTTGGTGGTTGCTTGCGTAATTCTTTGTTTCGTTTATGTGTACGCCGAGGTACTTATATTGCTTCACTACGGGTATTACTTGCTGTTGAATTGACACCACAAAGTTACTCGTCTCTTCATTAAAGATCATAATTCCTGATTTCTCTGTGCTAACCTTAAGGCCTAGATTTGTCGCTGCGTTGCCACATATATTCGCAAGTATCTGTAAATCTTTTGTATTGTCCGCTAGTACCACAATGTCGTCTGCGTACATCAGTCCAGGAACCTTCTGTTGCACCATTTGTCCACTACGCATGTAGGATAAATCAAAACCTAATTCTCTGTTTTCCAGTCATCTTTCTATACCCTTAACGTAAAGAGTGAACAACAATGGAGACAGAGGACATCCTTGCTTCAATCCTTGGTGAATTCCCACCATTTCATCTTCCTCATCAGATCCACGAAATGGTCATAGGCTCCCTAGGATGCGGAGGATGCGAGCGCCATCCGGATATAATTTTTGCAAGTAAAGTAGCCGAGCGCGCGGCTGTAGATGTGGTAGAAATGCCGGAAAAGGATTTTGTGTTTGAGTTTCCTCGTAACAGAATTGCGTTTTCTCGTACATTCAAATTACAATCCAATGCCGACTGGTAAACAATCCGACACCGAATCCGACGCCGAATGGTAAAGTTGTACTTTACCATTTTTCTGACGGATTTCACTGTGAGAAATTCGATGTGTGTTTGCCAAAACCTTGCACCACGTGGAAAGCTTGCGTGGTCGGGGTGGTTGGGGAGGATTTTCTCCGCCATGGACGCCGACATTGCACGCCGATGCCGACGCGAGATTTTCTGCGACACGGGACCCTTAACGCTATCGCGTACTGCCGCTGCTGACTTTGAAGCAGAAGCCGATGAGCAGCGCGTCCACTGGCGTCGGCCACGGAGTAGCGTCCTACAGGAACTCAGATACGAAAGAATGGCGCAAAGCAACATGGGAAGACACATCCTGCACAAGCTCGGTATCACGTACGCTGGGCAAAGCGGGGATAAATACGACATCCCAAGACAAATCAGAGAGCGCATCATCATACCCCCATTACCCAGAAACATGCACCCTGGACATCATCGAGAGCGGAGGAATGCAAGATTGAAAGCACTGCACAAGATGTTTCAAATCGATGCAGACGTGGTTTATGTAAACGCGGCGGAATATGCAGACGGTCGACACATGGCAGTGGTCGCCTCAAATCAAGCGGGCCACTCGCTTGCCAGCGGCACCATTAAAACAAGAAAATCCGAAATCGCGGAAGAAGCGGCCATAGCGCTGGCGCTCGCCTCCACAACGGCCAGCGTCATAATCAGTGATTCTAAAAGTACGCTTCACGACTTCGCTAAGGGAAGGGTCTCCAAAGAGGCGCTAAGGATCATAAGTAACTTTCGCGGGGAGCATGACGTTCATGTGATATGGACGCCCACCCACTTCTCCCTCCCGGGCAACGAAACCGCACACATCCTAGCTCGAGAGTTAGCGAGCCGAGCAGGGGCAGGAACAACGTGGGGCCCGAGTGCGGAGAGAAACCACATGGTCACTTACAATGAAATCACCAAACAGCACAGATTAGGGAGGCAGCAATATCGTCCACCACACTCCTCATTAAATAAACAGCAGGCGACATCATGGCGCCTACTACAAGCAAACACCTTCCCAAACCCGATCGCTTTAATCATGGTTATCCAGCATGGTTATCCTGCAATCAGCGGGCAGACCTCAGACACATAATCTGGGCTTTCCCCAGCATAGTGGAGTGGCCAAACAACAAGTATACGAACGCGGAGCCGTGGGAGACCGCGCTGCTCAGTTCCGGAAGCGAGCACCAACTATATATATAAAAAAAAAAAAAAAAAAAAACTCGCCGACAATTTTCTGTGGCAATGAAGGGAAAGCTACGCGCGCGTGGATGCTGCTCATGCATGTGTTACCGCGCCAAGTAGTCCGGCAGCGTTTGAGAGTGCTTTTGGTAGCTCCGAACAGACGCTGAATCGTATAGCTTTCACGTGCGACGGTTTCGCGTTTGCCCAGACGCGGAAGGGAAATGCCGCAAAATAAGTAAACTTTTACACTCAGTGGTGTGTTCTGTCTTATTTAACTGTCGCTACTAAGCTGTTTATGTTTTCTTTTCCCCAGCCTAAACGCACCTGGATTAAAACGCGGGACTCTTTTCAGTAGCGCTCTCACTTGTGCGCGCTTTGCCTCCGTAGCTTTCCTTTCATTGCCACAGAAAGTTGTCCGCGAGTATACAAGTCATCAGGCAAACCGAAGATGCCGCTAGGACCCAAGTAGGGAGCCTACAGGCAACGCCATTTTAGGGAGCCTACATGCACGCCGTTGCATGTAAGCTCCCTGGACCCAAGGGCTCCTGGCTGCCATCTACGAGAGCGGAGATAAATTCCTCTTACACTTGCCGTTTCCAATAAAAGTTGTTTACCTCTCTCAGATTTCTGGAAAATGTCAGTTGGATGATATTTTGCATAGAATACGTCATTATGTATAAAGCCTCCCGCAACAAGTGAAAAGCTTAACGAAGCAAGTTCTATCCTTGCAGTTGCTGCAAAGTATGAACAAAATTTTGATAAACGTCACCCTTTAGGCCTGTGTTCAAACGAGGCTCTGCATGACCCTTATTTACAGCGTCGTTATGCTTTCGTGGCTGCAAAACTGTTAAATACAGACGAAAGTTTCCCCATAACGAAAAAAAAATGACAGCAGATCCACGAGGTGAATGATAATGAGTGGGCGAAGCTCCGGAGGGAATCATCGGATCTCCCGCTTAAGGGGACGCTAGCACAAACGCGTTAGAAACGTGCAGTACTCTCTAGTAAGGGGGAGCGGCCACAGCGTCTTACACATGCCGGAACGCGCACCGCGTTTGCCGACGCCATCACATGACTGCTGAGAGAGTATACCCCCCGTATTCATAAACGCTTCTCGACTTGAACTTGACTTGCCACCGCTTTGGGCAGCGCGTTCGAAACGCGTTGAAGGTAAGGTGGAGAGGCCACAGCGTCTTACACCAGCTTCTTACACGGGCCGTAACGCGCTAGCACAAACGCGTTAGAAACGCGCTAGAAACGCGGCCTTTCGTTAATGTTGGTATTTATAGCCATCGTGGTGCGTTTGTCCATGTCCGCTTCGTGGCGTAGTGGGCTAACGCCACGCGCTCGGAAGCGAGGGGTCCCTGGTTCGATTCTGCGCTACGGACACAATTTCGGAATTTTTTTCTCATTTTCTCAGACTGGTTACACACTACTACTACTACTACGACGGGGACGGAACGGGTGCCGCTATAAGGAGCTTCGCCCCTAAAAAAAAAACTGCAATAACTGCGGACACTGTCGCAGTAACTGCGGTGCCGCAGCTACACGTCGCGTCCCCTCCCTCCCTCTCTTCCTCCCGTCCCCCACGGCCTTTCGCGCAATGGAAAAAGCAGTTGGAAGTTTGCACCGCGTGTGTTGTCGTGTGTTCGTGCGTGATGCTACTGCTGCTTCCGCTCCTGCGCGTGCGACCTCTTTCCCTTCTCTTATCTTTCAGTCCCCATTACCCTGTGCTGTTGGAAGTTTGCACCGCGTGTGTTTGTCGTTTGCACCGCGTGTGTTGCTCTGGCTCAGTATCTGGAAAGTGGCAGGGTGAACTCTGCCCCTATAGCATAATTTAGCAGTGCAGTTTAGAGTCACTCAGGATGTAGGTAGCACTGGAGCTGCCGAGCGCTAGCGCTATAGCGATCTCTTCCGCTTCCTCTGGGTCCGTTCCCTGGGGTAGTTCCTTTATTAATGGAGATGTGTTCAGTGTGTAAGCAACCGTTGTGGCTCCGGTCTGATCTATTGAGAGACAGTTATCGCGCTACACTTCAACCCAATCTTTCACCCTTTCCAACTATAATCTCTTCCCTGGAAGAAGTCACGTTTGCTCTCCACATATGGTGATTGTATAGGAGGAAAGAGACGCTTAATTCTGCAGCACTTCAGGGAGCACGGCGCAGAACGCGCGTTTGCTCTCCGCCGTGCGCTCGCTCCCCGTGAAAGCACGCGTCCCTTGCGCGCTTTCACTCGCAAATACAGCATACGGCGCGCGGCGATGATTTTATCGCCGTTAGACGTCATATGGAACCTCACGGCGACGGCGACGACGACGACAACGGCAGAAATCTGCTTGGAGTGGCATATCTGCTTGGAGTGTTCCGACGTGCTCGACGAGTGCCCT
>NC_051163.1:78534564-78564816 GCF_013339745.2 Dermacentor silvarum | reverse complement strand
CGTACACCGAGTAACGGCAGGCGTAAGAATTTTCCTCAAATGGCGGCGAAGGCGGCTGGTCATAATCGATATCTGTGTTCCGGTATCGATGAGTGCTGTGACGGGTGTGCCATCAACGTGGACGTCGAGAAGGTTACGTTTCGTAAACAGCGTCAAATGAGGATTTTGCAGCGAATTCGACATTGCAGCACTACCCCGAGGTGCCGCATTGCCTAGTTTTCCGGCTGGGATGGTCCTGGGTAGGTCGGCGAGGGCGAACGGTGAAGCTGGGCCGAACGTGGCTTGCGACGCTTAGGCGAGGGCGAGCGAGTATAGCGGCGAGAAGAGGTAGCGGCGTCGGAAGCGTCGTAGAAGCGACGGGGTGAAGAACTGCGGGGCGAACTTGTATTCCAGAACGTGTTTCGAGGCGGGGACGACCAACGGCTACGGCAGTTACGGGAAACGTGACCGCGGCCGCCCGCGGTCGCGTGCTCTTTATCTTCAGAGCGATCGGCAGGAGGCTGATACCTTTGTGCGCGCGGTGTTCTCGTCGCTCAATTTGCGTTGGAGCGATCACAGCACGAAGATCACTTCGCTCGCTGCTGCTGCGCGCTTTCTGTCACCAGCGTTTTGACAGATAGTGTCCGCGGTCAACGAGTTTGACTTGTTCATGTTTGCCTGTGGGCGCTGTGGACATCACGCTTCTTAATTTAGTTTGTGAGCGGCTATTTCCAAGTTTATATGGCTGACAAAACTACATCCTTAGTTAGCATAGATGTCTACTAATTTGCTATCGCATTCGATGCTTCGCCTTTCGGGCGAAACTGCGGCTTTTTTGTGGTATTGTTTAGGGAGAGTTGGGTATTTTGCACGCAATGTATGCAAGAGCGAATTACTTTTGGTTGTAATGTGGCCCATTTTCCACTTTCGCACGTTCCGCCTCTACACGCAGTATTCCTAAAATGTTTAAATGCCCAAATGACACCTTATTATAATTTAATTTTGCAGCTGATGCCGTCCGTTGGAGTTTCGTACAAAAATTCTGCTGCTTACGTGGTGCCACAATATTCGATAAACGCACCAAAAGCCCGAAAGAGCACTTATTTAGAGCGAATTGAACATTTCCTCGTTTCACAACGCGTCTTGCGTCCACTTTATGAAATTGCACGTTGCACAGATTGGTGTAGGCTTGTAAAGATGGCGCACAATCATTTTTACGAAATAATAAAACGATTCCGCACCAAGATAGTGCGCGGTTAAGTAATAGAATCGATAACCAATGCCGCGCCGCTCAGCGCAGCCGGCGCAATCCGTACCAGCGACCGTTGAAAACGCGCGCGCTAAAAACCGAAATGGTGGTTCAGGTTTTCATATCAGCCGTTTGGTGCGCTACAGTAACCAATTCTGCCGCTGGGCTCTATGTATTTGTCTAATGAGCGCTTGCCCTACTCTCGCATGGTTTTGGAGCCATCAAGGCATAACGACGCTGTGAACAAGGGTCATGCAGAGCCTCACTTGAACTCAGTCCAAAAGGTTGACATTCTGCAAAATTTTTGTTAATCTTTTGCCGCAACTCCAAAGACTAAACTACTTTCGTTAAGTTTTTCACTGGTTGTGGCTGCCTTTCTACAAAATGACATATTCCATTCAAGATAAGTTAATGTAGCGCTCACCGTCGCCGCAATGGGATGCGCTCTGGTCGGCGCTCTCAGCCGGCGCCTTGGTGCCGGCCGAAAACAGAAGAGAAAATAAAGAAGCGCAGCGCATGCTCGAGGCGCAAGCTCGGCAACCGCAGTGTCGTTCAAGAAGCTAGCCACTCTGGTCGTCGCAGCCGCAGCTCGGCTAGACGCCTTCGCCCTCCTGAGTAGTAACGACGGCACGACTCGTCGGCAGCCGTCACGTCATCCTACATTGGTGACCCGGTGGAGCGCGCCTTTTCCCGAGCAACACGCTGTCATGGCCAACTGGCCGGAGCCACAGTTCGAGCCACCACTGCCGCCTTTCTGGTCCCGCTGCGTCGGCGTATGGTCCGCCCAATTCGAGGCTGCTCTGGAGCTGTATACCATCTGGCTCCAAGAGTTCAAGTCCAAGGTGCTGCTTCACGTCCTGCCGCTTGATCTCCAGTTCTACAAATCGTAGTCCCTGTAGCAGTAACAGTGACGCTTCGAATCAAACTTTCTAGAAAAATTTAGGATCATTTGATTTTTGAACCAACACCTCCATACCGCAAAAGCAACGGTCACAGAGTATTGCATAGAGGAAACGAAAGTATAGTAAGTATAGTCTCAAATAGGTTTTCGAGTATATGGCATTGAAATATATATCAGCCACGCAAGAAGCGCCTGTAAATTTTGAAAGCATGAACCAGAAGAGAAAAATGGTGTCAGCCCTTCCACTGGGGTGGAGTTGGAAGACCAGCGAAACTGTACTATGGGGGGAATTATGTATTTCCAATTATGACAAATATGGTGTGATGGTGTAATTGGTTATTTGAGTTATTAAAGAATGAGAAATATATATGATCCAGTGGTTTAAAAAGGCATTTGACAACGTGTCATCACCATATGGGCGAATAGTGGCAGTGATGGGCAAATAGAACAAACACTTCAGAACGCAATAGAGACGCAAGGGCGCCAAAAAAAATAGAAGACAAACATGTTCAATTACTGTGGACACCTGCCCATACTCCAACCTCACCGGGGGACGACGGACACGACCAGGCGGCACACAAGGCAGCTCGAGGGCTAACCGACCGAGTTGCGACAAACATTGGTGCCATCAACTCGGGGGCCGCCGAAGAAGGGGAGGATGGCGATTGGGAGTGTGCAGACAGATTGGCCAAATACAAAGATATAACAGCACATTATAAAATACAGATGTGTATTTATCCACCACCTCACCAAAAACTAAATAAATCGCAGTATGTCCACTGTAATCCAGTAATGTGGAATATACTATATCCAGATATATACACGACAAACGAATGCAAGTCATGTCACTCAAGAGAAACTCTTGACCATATGCTGTGGGAATGCCAAGGGCTAACGGAGTAGCAACGAGGACACAGCCTCCATAGAAAGCCTCCGCGCGCGTTGGTCTGCTGTGCTGCTCAGCGCAGCCCCAGAAGATCAACTGTGGGCAGACCAGGGGACCGACGTAGGGAGCCTAGGCCGACGATGCCGCCAGAGCCCAAGGGCTGGTGGCAGGCGCCTAGGCAGGGTGAAGCCCACCCTATTAACTCGCCGGACAAAAATAAAGTTTTTACCTACCTATCTTCCGGTGGTTTTCATTTATTTAGTGACCACAGGGACCATGGCCGTATGGTCGCTACGGTACACCGCCATAGGGTGTACGGCAAAGGTTGGCACGTTCTTCATAAACACGTCACCAATGCCACGCACGTTCGGTGCGAACGCGGGCAAAACGCCGCCGCTATCGACAACAGTTCTGCGCATTGCTGGTGCTGCTACATGTCCAAGTTTCTACAGCTCCTCAGAATTTTGAGAATGACAGCCCATAAACAAATGTCATGAAACAAAACACCGGCAGCGCATGCCTTTTATGTTAAATCGTCTCAGACTGTGATTGAGTCACCAGTTCCCCTTGCGCCCGGTCGCAAGATGCGCATTTGGTGCCGCAGCTAAACATTGCCTCCCCTCCTTCCCTCCCGCCACCCCCCACGGCCATTCACGCGACGGTAGAAGTCGCGTTTGCAGTCCGCCGCGCGTTCACTCCCCGTGAAAGCGCGCGTGCCTCGCGCGCTTTCACTCGCGCATACAATTAACACAACATACGGCCCAATGAGGGTTTTTTTTCTACACGCGGACACGACCCTCGGAGAATGAGCCCTTAACACCTTCGCTGTAAAAACAAAAAAAACACCGCATATCCACGGGGTGAATGATGATGAGTGGGCGAAGCTCCGAAGGGAATCATCGGTAAACCGTGAATCTTCCGCGTAATTCGCCCAGTCTCGCCGCACTAAATCGAACGATTGACTTCCACCAATAACACGCGCCATATGTGACGTCATTTCTATTTTATAACAGCGCCCTTCATTATAATTGCACCATCTCCCGCTTAAGGGGACGCTAGCACAAACGCGTTAGAAACGTGCAGTACTCTCTAGTAAGGGGGAGAGGCCACAGCGTCTTACGCAGCCGTTTACACATGCCGGAACGTGCACCGCGTTTGCCGACGCCATCACATGACTGCTGAGAGAGTATGACCCCCGTATTCATAAACGCTCCTCGACTTGAACTTG
Source organism: Dermacentor silvarum (assembly GCF_013339745.2). Classification (NCBI taxonomy): domain Eukaryota; kingdom Metazoa; phylum Arthropoda; class Arachnida; order Ixodida; family Ixodidae; genus Dermacentor; species Dermacentor silvarum. The sequence continues at coordinate 78,560,573 of NC_051163.1, read as the reverse complement.
ACTTGCCACCGCCTTCAACGCGTTTCGAACGCGCTGCCCAAACGCGTTGAAGGCGGTGGCAAGTCAAGTTCAAGTCGAGGAGCGTTTATGAATACGGGGGTAAGGCAAAGAGGCCACAGCGTCTTACACCAGCTTCTTACAAGGGCCGTAACGCGCTAGCACAAACGCGTTAGAAACGCGCAGTCTTTCGTTAATGTTGGGTATTTATTGTCATCGTGGTGCGTGTGTCCATGTGCGCTTCGTGGCGTAGTGGATAGCGCCGCGCGTTCGGAAGCGAGGGGTCCCTCATTCGATTCCGCGCTACGGACATAACTTTCGGAATATTTATTGCGATAGCAATTATATGGACACTCAAAAGCAGATTTGTGCCGTCGCCGTCACCGTGAGGTTCCGTATGACGTCAATGGAGATGAAATCATCGCCGCGTGCCGAACGCTGTATGTGCGAGTGAAAGGGCGCGAGGAGCGCGCGCTTTCACGGGGAGTGAACGCATGGCGGAGAACAAACGCGCGTTCTGCGCCGTGCTCGCTTAAGGGGTGCAGAAGTAGGCGTCTCTTTCCTCCTTTACAATCACCATATATGTAGAATAAACGCGTCTTCTTCCGACGCGGGAGAGGCCGTGGGGGAGGGGGGGAGAGGGAGGAAAGGGAGGCGACGTTTTGCTGCGGCACCAAGTGCCTATTTATATCAGAGGCTCCGGCAACAGTCACCAACGCCGCAAGCATTTTGAGCGAACGCGGGCAAAATGCCGACAGCGTCGACAGCAGTTCTGCATGTTGCCGGTGCTGCTGCATGTCCAAGTTTATACAGCTGATAAAGCTAATATCATTACTCCGTATAGCTCTCTACAAATTTGCTATCGCAATTGATGCTTCGCCTTTCAGGTGAAACTGCGACCACTTTTTTTTTTCATGGTATTTATTACGAATACGTAAGATATTTCCATAGCGGCCAAAACAGTCAGCCGCGTCTACAAGCACTAAACAAACACTTCACAGTACAATTATTACGGTAAGAGTTCTCTAAAAGGGAGGCAAAAGGATACACTTCAACAACAACGGATACCAGTCTGGTTGGGAGTCTCTCTGATCATAAAAGTCTTTCAGCTGTGAAATCATCCGAATGAAATGTTACTTCGAAGATACAAGTGGTTCTACATTCCGATCTAGCATGCGAGTTTTCCATAAACTGTGCAACGCCTTAAGCAGGAGCATATTAAAAGGCACATCGTCACATTGAGGTGGTATCAGATATCGTATTGTATAAGCATTTATATCAAAATCCTTTTTTAAAGTCCTTTGGAGAACGTCCCAAAACAATATGGCATCCTTGCAATCAATAAAACAGTGTTCTATGGTTTCCGGTACATTACAGAGACGACCGTTTATCGAAGATACAAAGATTCCTTTCCTATTTAACCAGGTTTTAACAGGTAACGTTTCAGTGTGCACTTTGAAGAAGAATGTTTTAGTGTGAGGAGGAATAGGCATTTTACAGACCCGTGTAAGGACGTCATCTCCAGGTAAGCCGATGTACAGCGATCGGTATAACGGAGGTTTAAAAAGCATATCAATTAGATCTTTATACAGATTTTTCCTTGAGATAGAGAATAAGTACTCATTTGAGAACCTCACTGCAAGAAAACGCACTGAGAGGCACACTTCACGCATGAATCCCTGCAAATATGAATGTGAAGCAAAATTTGTCGAAATTACTAAATTTGGTAAAACGTTGACGAGATTAACTTGCAAGAATGCCCGAAGTAATGGATGAGAACAGTCTCGAAAAAAGATGAAACGAGACACTAATTGTCTAACATAAAGGTGAACCAGGCCAAGACCGCCTGCACTAACCGGTCTGAAAATATTGTCACGCCTCATTGGCTCATAAGATGATGACCAAATAAAGGTTGCAAATATTCGGTGAAACTGCTGTATGTAAACCCTGGAACAATGAATCATTTGCAGCACATAGAAGAGTTTTGTTGCCAAGAATAAATTGCACGCTTTAGCTCTGCCGAAGACTGAGAGATTATGTGGAACGAATGTTTGGGCATAGCGTCTTAGGGTTGGTACACGTTCTCTCCAGTAATGTGCACTTGACTTATATGCATCCAATGGAACGCCCAGGTATTTTGGTGGTTGGCAAGTCCACTCAATGCCAGCAAAATATGTCGGTTTAAATATCCATGAGCCAAACCAAAGCGCCAAACTTTTAGCACAGTTCATTCGTGCACCAGAAATTGCTCCAAATTCCTCTATTTTAGACACCACATTTGTGATACTGGGCTTGTCCTTGCAAAAGAAAGTGAGGTCGTCTGCATATGCCAGCACTTTCACCTCTGTTCCAAAAACACTGAAACCATGAATATTAGTAGAGTGAATAACGTTTAAACAAAGTGGTTCCAAGTAAAGGGCAAAAAGCAATGGCGACATGGGGCACCCTTGCTTCACAGAGGAATGAATTGACACAGGCTTGGACAGGTGACCATCGACAATCAAACGAGTTGAACAATCATTATAACACAATTTCGCACCTTCAAATATAACGGAGCCTACGTTAGCATGCTCGAGAAGAGAAAAGACAAAAGAATGACGAACCCTGTCAAAAGCCTTAGCTAAGTCTACTTGTAGCATTGCTAGCTGATCATAACAACTGGAACAATGTTACAGTACTGTACGGGCGATGTGTATGTTTGTTTGTATTGAGCGGCATTTCAGGCCGCAGGTTTGGTGAGAACCAATAAGAATAGACATTGCAAATTGCAGTCTGTTTGATAATACCTTTGCAAAAATTTTATAGTCTACATTAGACAGTGTAATAGGTCTGTAGCCTTCAACAGATCGCAGTTTCTCTCTGTCGGTGTATTTTGGAATGAACACTGGTGTGGCTTCTAGTGAATGACTGAGGAAGAGTATCCAGATGAAAAGCAAGTTTGAAAATCTTGAGTAACACGGGAGAAAGTAGGAATTTAAAGGCTTTATAAAACTCGCCAGAAATGCCATCCGGACCCGGCGTCTTTGATATCGGTAATTGGTCAATAGCTAATTCTATTTCTTGTTGAGTGAAAGAAGCACTAATGACAGAACACTCTTCTTCAGTTAAAGGGGTTACAAAGGATACAAAGCGTCTTACCACATTATCATTTTGTTTATCAGAAGGGGCGTTAAACAATGCCGTGTAGTAAAACTCAAGTTCCGACATTATTTCCTTTGTATGAGAGACCAGAGACCCGTTCGAATAAATATCTGGTATTAGCCTACTTTTTGCATTGCGGTATTCATCAACTAAAATTTGACGTGTGGGTTCCTCAGAATGTAAAGTACAATTATTACGCGATCGAACACGGGCACCTCTGTAGCGTATTGCGTCATATTCCTGAAGTGCACATTTAGGTTTAGTAATTTCGTCCACATAAGAGCCAGGTGCCTCACATTCTAGATCATAGAGATTATTAAGACTTGTCAGTAAAGTATTTTCTTCTAATTTTCTATAGAACGACCTCACAGACCCGATTTCTATCGCGATTGACCGAACGTCTTGTTTTAAAAGCTCCCAAGAGGCAAATAAAGGCATATCAGCAGCCAAACAAGTTTTGAGTGCCACCCGCACACGAGAAACGAAGTCCCCATCATTCACAAGTGAAGAGTTAAGTTTCCAGAGCGCCCAGTTCGGTCTGGAATTTGAACGAGTGTTTTTTCCAATCTGCGTGGTAACAATGCAGTGATCTGAAAAAGAAACAGGTTCTGCTTTACAGGACATTTCAGGGGATATAAGAACCGATGAAACATAAATGCGATCAAGTCGTGTGTGGGTACTTCCTTGTGCATGTGTATAAGAGGGTAGGCTACTCGATGCCCCTGTGTCTATCAGTCCAGCCTTCTCAACTATAAGAGACAACACTTCAGCACTCCTATCACTACGACTAGGCAGAGTACGGTCATTTCGATTGCACACACAATTGAAATCGCCCATGAACACAACATTACGGTCACAGTCAAGTAAGATAGCTATGTTCTCAAAAAGATTAATGCGTCGCGGTGCATCATTAAAGGCATATACATTGATTAGGCGCCATGGTAAGCCATACAACATAAAATCGCATTGTATAAGTCGCCCCTGGCTGTCAACATTATATGCGACAGCAGAATATGGTAAACTCTTCCTGAGAAACAAAAGGCAGCCCGCCGAAAGGCCCACAGCATGTGACACAAATACATGAAATACAGAGAGAAATGGCTTCAAAGCCTTCTCAGTGTCCTCATCGCTGTCTATCTTCGTTTCTTGAACGGCTACGAAGTACATGGACACACGCACCACGATGACAATAAATACCCAACATTAACGACAGACTGCGCGTTTCTAACGCGTTTGTGCTAGCGCGTTACGGCCCGTGCAGGAAGCTGGTGTAAGACGCTGTGGCCTCTTTGCCTTACCCCCGTATTCATAAACGCTCCTCGACTTGAACTTGACTTGCCACCGCCTTCAACGCGTTCGGGCAGCGCGTTCGAAACGCGTTGAAGGCGGTGGCAAGTCAAGTTCAAGTCGAGGAGCGTTTATGAATACGGGGGTCATACTCTCTCAGCAGTCATGTGATGGCGTCGGCAAACGCGGTGCACGTTCCGGCATGTGTAAACGGCTGCGTAAGACGCTGTGGCCTCTCCCCCTTACTAGAGAGTACTGCACGTTTCTAACGCGTTTGTGCTAGCGTCCCCTTAAGCGGGAGATGGTGCAATTATAATGAAGGGCGCTGTTATAAAATAGGAATGACGTCACATATGGCGCGTGTCATTGGTGGAAGTCAATCGTTCGATTTAGTGCGGCGAGACTGGGCGAATTACACGGAAGATTCACGGTTTACCGATGATTCCCTCCGGAGCTTCGCCCACTCATCATCATTCACCCCGTGGATATGCGGTGATTTTTTTTTTTTTTTTTTTTTTCGCTTGGCTCAGCGCGCCGCGGAGAGAAGAGAGGCGGGGGTCGGGAAGGCAGAGAGCTGGCGAGGAGGAGACGCGGTCTGCTCCCCCTCCTCCGGGTTGCCATGGCTACCGCGCAGCAGTTTCTTGGCTCGCACCACAAATTACGGCTGGCTTAAACAGCTTTCCTGTTTAAAAATGGAGCAATTGAAGGCTTACATTTGTTGTAGTTGCGATAATGTTTGTTCTTTTAGTGCGCAATTCCGTATAGAGCAAAACAAGCAACTTGATGGAGTTTACTCAGCGAATGAAATCCTTTTGCTGTGTTCCGATTTCGGCTTCCCACCACATGATTTTTGCCATACTTGTGGACAACCTTCTGTAGCAATGCAGGGAAGGTTAGCTAGGCAAACATTCATCCTTAAGAATTTCCCACATTGTTATCTGCACTGCCCTATGCTGAGAAGAGCATAAACATCCTATTTACAACTGCAAAATACCACGAAATACACTACTGAGTGTGAAATTTGACTTATTTCCTGCTTTTGTCTTCCGCGTCTGGACAAATGCCAAACCGTCGCACGCGTAAGCTATACTGCTCTTGTTTTCTTTGCAAGAAAGTAAAAGTGCTGTCAAACGCTGCCGAAATACTTGTCGCATTAATGCAAGCGCACAAGGTCCATCATAGTAGCTTTGCCTTAAGTGCCACAAAGCGTTTTCCGCAAGTATAAGAATGCATGGAAGAGCTTCTAATAAAATCTATCTGGAAGTCGGCACTTGTCCTTGTCACACAGCAAGTTTCGTCCCTGTTGTAACTTCCCAAGGGCAGGCAACCACTGTCGGAGCACGCTATTCTACGCTCACGGCCAGAAACCTCAAATGTAAGGCGGACAACGATATCTGTGTAGCTCGCTGTGTAATGTGCATAGGCATTGACTTCTCTTCTCTCCGTCATTATTGATACCAATACTGTCTCTCCCCTTCCCTCTTCCCCAGAGTAGAGTACCAGACTAGAGCACATTAGCTCAGGGCGACCTCCTGGCCTTTCCTGAAAAGAAAGTCAATACAAATTGCCCCTCTTGTTTGCTGGCAGGCTATGGCTACTACAGCGCTCAAAGAAGGTTAATTCATATACTGGTTCACATACCAGGAAAGCAGTCGACCCTTGTAGTGTTCTATGAATCTTAAATTCTCAATAACTTCCCAATATGATCACGGTTACGCCTCAGACTGCTTATATCTATCAGACAGTAGCTGCTACACTACTGAGGCCACTACGATCAATGGCTACTGTGGATGAGACAGATGTCGCGGGTCGAATCATGGCCGTGGTGGTGGCATTCCAGTCGGGGCGGAATGCAAGGACGCTCATGTGCTTTCATAACAAGAAATTCTAATGAAGGCATCATTAAAAAATTAAATTATGGGGTTTTACGTGCCAAAACCACGATATGATTATGAGGCAGCCGTAGCGGGGGACTCCGGAAATTTGGACCGCCTGGGGTTCTTTAACGTGCACCTAAATCCAAGTACACGGGTGTTTTTGCATTTCGCCGTCATCGAAATGTGGCCGCCGTGGCCGGGATTCGATCCCGCGAACTCGTGCTCAGCCAACACCACCTAGACCTAGTCTAGGTGGTGTTGGCTCAGCAGTCCAACACCATAGCCACTGAGCAACCACGGCGGGTAATGAAGACATCATCCGCGGTGTGGGCGTTAAGAGCGCTGCGGCACGTTTAGGGGCGGAGCTCCTTAGGGTGTGGGTCGTTCCCTCCTCTGTAGTAGTAGTAGTAATAGTAGTAGTAGTAGAAGTAGTATGTAGCCACCTGTAGCTTTATGAAGTGTTCACTAGATGGCATAAGTCCGTAGCTCTGGTTGGCATGGAGACCGCTATGTATGTATGTATACGCATATACACATATATATGTATATGTATAGTATAACCGGAAGCCGACTTCCGCTTCCGTTTCCACTTCCGGTTCCGCTTCCGGTTTTGCTTCTGGTCCCACTTCCGGTTCCGCTCCCGGTTCCGGAAGCCAGCTTCCGGCTTCCGGAGAACGCTTCCGGCGTTTTTCTCTCTCGTCCGTAGCTTGGTGAGCTGCGGTGCACAAGGGCGTTCGTTCCCGACGCGCGTTCTCTTTCTCTCGTTCCCGACGCGCGCTCTCTTTCTTTCTCGTCCGTATCTAGGGGCGCTGCGGTGCACAAGGGCGTTCGTTCCCGACGCGCGCTCTATTTCTTGTCCGTAGCTAGGGGCGCTGCATTGCACAAGGGCGTTCGTTCCCGACGCGCGCTCTCTTTATCTCTCGTCCGTAGCTGTGGTTTACCCGAATGATCCCCCGGTGCTTCGCCCACTCGTCATCATTCACTTCGTGGATATGCTGTGATTTTTTTTAAGTCAGCTGAACTCTCTGAGCGCCTGTGATATCGCGGTGAACAACGTTGTGCGTTGTTGCTGTCTGTTTCTGACCGCTTCCTTCTTCCACAGTGCAGGGTAGCAGACAAGGTACAACCTGGTTAACCTCCCTGCCTTTCCTTTACTTTCTCCTTCTTTCTCTCTCGAATCAGGAGAACTAAGTTAATGTGGATATGTCAGTCATACCATACGAGGGGACTTGGAAACTCGGAAGGACTTGGATACCAAAGCACGGTTGGTAGATGTAGATGTAGCGTAGATGTTCGCGCAGTTGCTCAGCGTGACGTCATTGATCGTGACAGCTTCTGTTAAAAACTAGTTTCATCGTGGCAGAATGATTACAAATCATTGTAAACAAGCAGAAGACCCGACGAGGTAAGTTTAGAAACGGCGGAAACACGTGAAACGCATTCGGAATACGTGACATCACACCGACGTCTCGGCGTTGCGGCTTAGGCGCGAAATTCAAGGACCAAAACTGCTGCTTTGCTTTTCTCTGCTAACAATCAAACATATTCAGCCAAATCAATGAAACCAAAGTTTTGAAAGAATACTTAGAGGGACACTCAGGAGAAACATTATTTGAACTGTGTTAATAAATTAAGCTTTTGAATACTTACCCAAAAAGCCACTCCGACCTTCGGTATGCCAAGCTGTTATGTCCACAACAACTGGTGAATGCAGCAAGGTCATCGTTTTTATTCTTTGAGACCTCACCTATGTTCGCCAACTGATTCCGCCTCACGATTACAATCATTATGTTTGCCTAACAATTGAAAAGGGCAAACTCATGTTTACACTTGTAGGCGTTTATAAATCGCCTTCAAGTAATTTTGATTACAAAAGATTAACAAATACCTTCTCAGTGTGTCCTGTTCCATGGGTCATCATCGGAGATTTTATTGCGCACCATATGGCATAGAGAAGCACAAGGAACAAAGCAAGAGGACAAAGACTATCAAACTTCGCCTGCAACCACGGCCTTTCGCTCCTGAATTATGGCAGCCCAACGTTTCTACCAGGCATGAATTATGGCAGCTGTCTTGACCTAGCTTTCGTCTCCAGGTCTTTCACAAGATATGTGAAATGGTTTTTGGGTGATCGAGACCCACGGGAGTGATCACATTCCCAAGTACCTTATCATCAAAGAGATGTCGAGGTCCTTCCCACGGAACACCATTCGATTAATTGACTGGACTACTTTTACCGATGCCATGGAATACGCTTGTCGAAAGGGCTTGTCCTCCTGGATTAGAGGAAACAATGAAGTGTGCAATGCGAGATGCCAGGCACGCAGTCACGGTTTCATCGAAGCACATGGATTTGGATATAGAGTTGGAGCGGCTTCGTCCACTCCGTCGTCGTTCGGAGCGGCGATACCGGCATATAAAATCCATCGATGACCTTGGGACAGCCAGACGACTACAAAAGAAAATTTAACGTCGCATGGATACATTGGCATCTCGACGTTAGACAATGTTTTGCCAGTCACTAGACCCCCGGAAGCCACTTTCCCACATCTGGAGAACCGTACGGGGTCTGCGCTCCCTTCCTGAACAACGCTTCCCATTCAAAGCGCTGGCGCTCTACCAGAGGCGGCTGGATGTTGATGTTGTAGAAGACTTTTGCGCAAAATCGCTGGCCAAGCAACCAGTCCAGGCTCCCCAGCGGATCTTCCTTTCACAATGGAGAAACTTGAGGCAGCTCTTGGTCTATGCAGGCGTTCTTCATCTCCGGGACCAGATGGAATATCCTACCGCGCCTTGAACAACCTGAGCATGGAGAGAACTGTTAGATCTCTACAACGTATCCTGGCCAGAAGGCACGGTTCCCGAACAATGGAAGACAAGCCGCTTGGTCTCTCTCCTAAAGCACGGCAAGTCCCCACATGAACTCCCCTCGTACCGCCCAATAGCTCTGGCCAGCTGTGTGGAAAGGTAATGGAAAAAGAATATCCTTGCCCGCTTGGAGTGATATGGAGTGGTACCTGGAGCACATGTTCCAAAATTGTATAGCTGGCTTTCGTCGAGATCGCTCATGAGTAGAAAGTGTTGTTGATATCGCTACCTATGTCCAGTATCAAAAGTCAAGTAAAAAGACTATCTGCAGCTTTGTTCTTAGATGTCAAGGGGGCATACGATAACATATCTCACGAGGCTATCCTCGATGCTCTTGAGATGGTCGGCTAGGGGGTCGAGTTTCGCAATGGATTTCTCATTACCTATTTATGAGATCTTTCCTAGTGTGTACCGGCGATGGTCAAACCGCACGACACTACAGCTACCGAGGTGTTCCACAAGACGGAGTCCCACGCTATTCAACATCACACTCATTCGTCTCGTTGAACATCTGCCAGCAGCGATCAAAATATCATTGTACGCAGACGATACATGCATTTGGACTTCAGGTGTGACACATCGTCAGATATGTGCAAGACTTCAAGAAGCTGCTACTGTGACACCTCCGCAACCAAGGTCTTGAAATCTCATCAGACAAATGTGCACTGGTGGCATTTTATTTCTTATGAGAAGACGCACAGATTTGTTGGCATAATCATTGATAGAGATCTATCACGGAGCCCGCACGTGACCTACTTGAAACAGCGCCTGACAGCAATCTCCCAGCTTTTCAAGTTTCTCGGCGGAAATACTTGGGGAATGTCAGTGCATGCAATGTTGGAATTGTACAGGGCTCTTTTTCTGGGATTATTGGGATACAGTTTGGCCGTACTGGTGAACACTTGCCAACAAATCTTCGTGCGCTACAGGCTATTCAAGCTCGGACTCTCAGGGTTTGTCTGGATTTGCCAAAATGCACTTCGACAGTGGCGACTATTGCAATCGCCCGGGACCAACCCATACTGCACACATTGAGGTGGAAATGTTGAGAGTGCACATTAGGCACTTTGCCCGTGCCCGTTCCGATCATCTGGCAACACTACCGTCAGAGAGGACACAGGCCCATCACTTTTTACTACAATTTCAGATTATTACACCGGCTTTCCATCAGGCTTCACACCCGCAACTAAGCTATCGATTCCTTTATGGTGTTTGTCTCGACCTGCAGTGCACCTCACCGTGCCAGGAATAAGAAAAAAAGTCTGAGCTGTCATGACCTGCTGTTAAACAACTAACTCTGCTCCTTTTGCACGAGAGGTACGCTAACCACGTACATATTTATACTGATGGATCAGCAACTATCCAGTGTTCCTCTGGAGCTGTTGTTATCCCAGCGAAAGCCACCACCATTAGTTTCAAGACGTGTCACCCAACGCAAACGACGGCTGCGGAACTTGCAGCTCTTCGCGCTTCCCTTCGTCTCGTCAGCCAAGAAGAACCTCGAAGATGGTCAATATTCAGTGACTTGAAGGCAGTATTGCAAGTCTTTGCTATCAGCCCAGTGATGTGGACCACACGGACAACTGGTATTCGAGATTGGAGAACTAATCCACACATTGACTGAGAAAAGACACCACGTGACATTTCAGTGGCTTCCAAGTCATTGCGGCGTCATAGGGAACGAACACGCCGATAACGCTGCTCGGTAGGCCCCTCAAGGCGACGGAGAGGAGTCGATACCATTATCAAGGACAGGAGGAGGAGGAGGAGTTGATTTTAATGAAGAGAAGGGAGGAGAGATCAGATGCAGCTAGAAAAGTTCGAATGCTCACCCGTGATATCACGTTCTCCCTGTGGAACGCAAGAACTTTTCAAAGCAACCGGCTGCACAACTTAGACTCCTCTCTACGCCTTTGCATCCCAGCTGCACTCTGCCATCGCGAAGCTACCCTGCTTTGTCGAATATGGCTAATAGTTGCCTTTACTAAGTCTTTTGCATTCCGAATCGGATGGGCCGACGACGCCTCGTGTGATGACTGTAGTAGCGAGGAGACTCTTCAGCACCTTCTCTGTGACTGTCCTCGCTACAATTTAGAGACGATTGCTCGCAATCGCGATAGCAGTGCTTTGGCCAAAGACCTCTAACAGAGGACGTATTTTGAAATGCCGACATCACAAGCCATCGCAGTGAAGGGTGATGAGGGCACTGTTGCAGTTAAGGTTAACAGACTTGGACAAGCGGCTGTAGTCTGAACAGATGTTTATAGCGCTGCAAGTGCTACTCTGCTGTGCGGTGACAGTATGCGGTGACAGTGACCGACTGTGATTGTGTGTCTGTGCTCGTTTCCTTGCTATATCTCTACTTTCCTGTCACTTTTCCTGCCCGTCTCCTCTCTCCCTAGGCGTAGGGTAGCAAACCGGATCTCCCCCTCTGGTTAACCACCCTGCCTTTCCGCTTTCTCTCTCTCTCTCATTCTCACCTGGAGAAAGCGCTTGGTAAGCCAGAACAGAAGCCAAAGTTAGAGATGGGTGGCGACGATGCCTTGAAGTTTTCGCCTGCATCGTCTTGCCTTGACGTCCGGAATTTTGACGGCGTCTGTTCGGGTCTACCCAATTATTCGTACGTAAAATGGACTTCATTGTGTTCTAACAGAGCCAATAAGACAGAACTAAGAACGTTGCATTTGGCCCAAATGTGAAAAAAAGATCCTCCTGTTTTAGCGCGAAAGCGGAATTTGGACCTTCATTTTTCTCTGCTGATGATCAACCTATCACCGTGAAATCAACAAAAATTTAGTGTCTCAAAGAAGTAATTATCAGATAAACTGGTTTGCTGTTCGTCTTTAGTTTATCACTGACGTCCGAACAATATCGCGGTACACGCGCGTGTTTGCATTCCGCCCCTATCAAAATGCGGCATCCTCGACCGGGAATTGAACCTATGACGTAATGCCCAACACTGTAATGCCATAAAACACTGTGCCACCGCGATATATTGCAATTATTCAGACACCGTGCATACCGCATTCATAGTGCGCGGGTTTTTCTATGATTTACCACGGGTTCATGCAGTCAACGCGTTGTAGCTAGTTTAATTTTTTTCTGGCTCACCTGCATAACACACTAGCCTTGATGCTAGCCAGCTTGCAGTGTACGTTAATATCGCAGCTATAACTGTCATGGATTCTCCACTAGTTAACACCGTCAAGCCATTTTCATGTGCACAAATAAATAGCAGTGCCTGTCCGGTGGGCCCTTCGGCGTGACGCAAGGCGTCAGTGAACAGAAATTGCCTTTCTCAAAATAACATCCGGCAGAAAAATCGTAAAGTACGACTTAACCACAACATACAGAAGTGATAGCGCCGGATTGGAATTTGAATATACGAGAAAAAAAGCCTGATAAGCAGCCAGGGATCTTTGAATGCTATCGCGTTCCACTATTAAAGGCGAAGCGTAAGCGTCCTCCAATTATGATGGTATTTCGCTGTACGTTGGTTCTAGGCAACATTGAGGGAATTTTGAAAACCGAGCTTTTCTAAATTTTGATCGGGCCCCATGTCGCAGAAAATACGGTTGGTGTCGGTGTTGGCGTCAACGGCGTCCAATAGCGCTATCGCGTTCCACTCTTAAAGGCGAAGCCTAAGCGTACTCCAAGTTTTATTTCTTTTCAATAGAGTTTTTACTCACTCACTCACTCCGCATCGGAGAGAGTGAGTCAACATCGGAACCATGCTTATTTTTGAGCGCACTACTTTAAGTATGGAAATTACACTGCTGCGAAAAGGTGGAGAATCAAGCTTAGTTGCACAATGTGTCCCGAATTTGCGAGAATCTAAAAAAATTTGAATGTTCATTGTTTCACACTTTTTATACCTATTTCACACAGCTTTGTTAAAGACAATAAAATACACTCAATTGCTTGGTAAGCCAATTACAAAAACGAAAAGAAATTGGCAAACTTGGCATTTGAGCAGGAGGCTAAAGAACTCATCTCTTCGGCAATTTGTATCTTGTTACTGTGAGTTTCTTTCGGGACTTCTTTCTGCGCGTACTTTTCCGCATGGTTAACTGAAAGCGAAGTGTGATTACAAAAAAGAAAAAAATAGCAAACTTGGCATTTGAACAAGAGGTAAAAAATTAATATTTTCGGAATATCAGTGTTTAATGTATCTTTTTACTGACAGTTTCTATCGGGTCTTCTTTCTGCGCGTACTTTGCCGCATGGTTAACTGGAACCGATGTGGGTTTAGTCTCTCTTACTTATCGGTATTTTTTATTCAAGCGGCAAATTTTGAAAAATCGCAGAACGATGTAAATGTGAAAGTTCTTGCACCCGAATTAATAAAAAATTCTACTTAGAATTATATCAAATTTTCCCATGGTTATCTACTGTCAACTTTTGGCTGTTATATGCAAAAACATGTTGCATCACTTTGTCCACAGCGCAAAGAAAGCAACAAATAGTGAAGTGTATGCTGCAGTGTTCTGTGCCCCACAGCTTGTCTTTTAGAATGTTGCGCCGTGAAAACGTCTACTAATACTAATAAGCAACTTCAAGTGCTTCAGAGGGAACACAGGTACGTTTTGAATAAACACAAAAGCGTGACTAGCTGTAATTATGATGCCTCATCGAGTATGGTGTTCTCCTGCGGATCACAACGTTACGGGCTCAACTCCCTGGTGCGGTGGTCGTATTCCCAAGGGGGCGAACACAAAGAGTCCCCAATTCTTATATTTAGGCAAACGTAAAGTAGGACAAGTGAAATGGTATAATCCACTGCCTTCTACTGCGGCGCTTCTAATAGGCACGCTGTTTCTTTGAGGCAATGGAAACCTCTAAACCAAACAATCACCCACAAGTATTGATGCGAAAGCTTCTAATGGCCTATTGCATGAAAAGGCCGTCTGTAGCAGCGAAATGGCAGCTAAATTCCCATTGGATGTGACTTCAAGTCACAACTCATCAGAAGTGCATAGGTGTCCTCGAATCTTCTGAAGAAATCAATCAATGCTTCTTTTAAAATCGTGTATATTTGCATCATTTATGCATCAGCAGGACGGAAGTAAAATTAACCTTTTTAAAGCACGAAAAGGTAGTGGTGGGGTTTACGGAGGTCCTCAATACCCAACAAACGTCGTTGGGTATTGTTTACAGTGTCGGGTCGTTGCAGCGTTATGTGTTGTTATGACTGCTACTTTATGTGTGTACTATGAAGCAAATCGCAGCGGTGCAGTAAAAAGAAGTATATTTAAGGAATATTTAGAAAGAAAGATGTAGCTAACAGTCGCGAAACTTTACGAAAAGCGTCTAGCAGCAGGCGCTGACTGGAGACGCTCGGAAATCCGTATTGGTCATCACACCACTCGATCGGACGCTAGATAAAAAAATTAATTCCTCAAAGTGGATTTACTACTCATTTCTGTAGCGTTGCTCTGTAAGCAGACTGCGGAGTGACAGAGTGGCCCTCCGTACACTGTAAAATTACATGTGAAACAACAAAGTAAAAAACGAAAATTTTCAATTTTTACAACAAAAACATTTTCAATGGAAGAAACAGATTATTTCTTTTTCAAAAATTGCTATTTATGTTTACGATTTATCTCATATGCTTTTTTTTTTTTTTTTGTAACCTTTGCGCGGCAGTCGACAGGTGTGTGTTGCTCAAGCATGTGGCTCTACCACGATGCACGCAGGCACTGGGGGAAAAACAACGTTAGAAAAAGAATTACGAGGTCTGTTAGAAAAGTATCCGACCTTTTTTTTTTTTTTTGCGAACACCTGACGAACATGAAACAAGCGCGCTTGCATCAGCCGACCTTGAACCTTTGTGCGCATGTGCAATTTTTTCCCGCCTGTCGATCGTGTCAGTCACTGGGACGCAGCGTTTGAGTGAGGTAGTGCGCAGTGCTCTCGTCGGTATTTTATTGCAAGGAAAATGGAGGAGCGACTGGAGCAGCGCTGCTCCATCAAATTTTGCCAGAAACTGGGCGACAGCCAAGTGGAAATCATTCGACAGATTCAGACGGCTTTCGGTGACAATGCTATGAGCAGCACGCAGATTAAGGAGTGGTACAACCGCTTTAAAGACAGCCGCACATCGGTGGAGAGCGAGCCACGCTCCGGTCGGCCATCAACATGCCGAAATGACCAGGTCATTGCCGAAGTGAACGCGGTGGGAATGCGGGACCGTCGTGTGAATATCGAGAAAGTGCATCAGTGCTTTGTCTGCACATTCCATTATGACCGAAGATTTGGCCATGAAGAGAGTTGCGGCGAAATTCGTGCCGAGGCTGCTCACAGTGGAGCAAAAGCAACTTCGTGTTGAAGTCTCACAGGACATTCTGGATTCCACAAACAATGACCCCTACTTCATGAACACCATAATCACTGGTGACGAGTCTTGCGTGTACGGGTACGACCCAGAAACCAAATCCCAGTCGTCACACTGAAAGCATTCCACGTCACGAAGACCAAAGAAGGCCCGCCAAGTGCGCAGCAACGTCAAAGTGGCGCTGACTGCTTTCTTTACAAGTACGCACCACAGGGTCAAACAATCTCCAAAGAGTACTACAGGAATGTCCTCCGTCGCCTACGTGATGCTGTGCGGCGCAAGAGACCGGAGTTGTGGTCAACAGGAAATTGCCGCATCCATCACGACAATGCTCCTGAACACTCCTCGCACTTGATTCAGACTTTTTGGGCAAGAAACCAGACTCCTGTAGATCAACAGGCTCCTTACTCTCCTGATATGACCCCCTGCGACTTCTGGCTGCTTCCCAAAATCAAGAGGCCATTGAAAGGAGCGTGATTTCAGACAAGAGAGGACATTATGGCAGCACCGCTGGGAGAAGTGTGTAGAGTCCAAGAAGACTACTTTGAGGGTGATTAGGTGTCCAAAGCTCCAGTTATGCCAGTTCTTTTTTTCTTCGGCCAAAGGTCAGCTACTTTTCTAACAGACCTCGTAGTTTATTGATTGAAAAATGTAGAGAGATCGGCCGAAAATCCGGCCGGAGAGATCGGCCTGCTACTCCACGTAAGGGAAGGGAAGAGGGGAAGAAAGAGGGTCATAATGGGGGATGATAATTGGAGAAACGAGGTGAAAGAACACATCGCATAAACGTTACCATCACAAACGTGAGTCCAGGCCCATGTCGCCTAAGAAACGGGAAAAAGCACGCATTGCCTCTGTCGTCTGCCAACACTCCGGCCATGTGCCTGGCAGGAGGTCCTCCGACAGTGGTCTATTGTATAAATGTCTCAAGGTCTGTGTTTCGCGCGCATATACAAGGTACACCATGAGCACATGGTCAATAATCTCACCAACGCCACACGCTGAACAGTCCGGGGAGTCTGCCCGTCCAATGACGTGCAAGTACTTGCGCGTGAAAGCAACGCCTAATCGTAGGCTGTGTATCATCGTAGGCTGTGTATCAGGCCTAATCGTAGGATGTGTATCAGGCAGAATACCACGCAGAACAGAAACGTACATATCGGGATCCAGCCTTTTAAGGCGGGCGTGACGAGCGTTTGACTGGGCCCAGTATCTTCTCGTGGCACTACTCATTAATTCCTACAGGAGGCACGTGATGTATAGTCTAGAGAACGGCACTACAGTTCGCAGGTCATTGCTCAGGGCGCGCCTGTCTTCAGCATCGGCCATCTGATTATCATTGAGTCCACAGTGTCCCGGGAACCATTGAACGCTATGCGGTGGTGCTTTCCTTGAGCGCAAAAGGAGCTCGGTGATCTGAAGTACCAGCGCCTTATATGCGGTGTGGGGCAGGAAGCATCCCGCAATTAACGTTAGACTTCACGAGAAAGGACAGCGGACTCACTGAACAAGAATCCATCCAGTAAACGACTTCTCACCTGCACCATGGCAAGCCCATGACCGGTTATTGTAGATACGTATGAGGGCCAAAATACGTCTTCTCAAGCTATAGAGAACATCCTCGCGATATACGCAAGACTTCTCGAGGTGTCTGTCACTTTTGGGATGTTAACCTTTAATTCAAGGTCAGTATGCTACCTCTCCAAGGTAAACTGCCGTTAAGTGCTTTGTTAAGATGACCTGTTGTCATTTCCTCGAGAACCTGAAATTATTTCTCTGATATTCGATAGCCAACTCGAACAGAACGACTAGCCGTTATCGAGTTGCTAAAAATTCAACTAAGCGAAAAATTGGCGGGGTTTATTGAAGATCCTTGATAACCTCCTTCAGCATACTCAGCTGTCGGGAAAAGAGTAACTTTTCAGAACAGGAATAAATTACAACACATGTTTATGTGTAAACGGTGTCCTAAGTGTCCACGCTGATGTTCAGAGAGTTCCACGTCATTGGCGATGTGTTCAACATTGTTTTTAAAAGGTACAACACACAATGACCACAAACGTACACATATTAAAATCATATGATATATTGTTGCCGACGAATCAAACTATTATTACAGGGCGGGAATGATTACAGATATCAGAACATGTCGATTCAAAGGCAATGCTCCGAATATTGTGAGCTGTGTGAGGATATGTGCTTAATTATTGAACAAACAAATGTGGAATAGGCAAGACAGAACAAGTAAACGGAAGCCGGACATAGCACATGGATTGAAATAAGCTCCTAACCCTTGACGAATAAAATGCAAGCGGAGTGCCAGCCACATGGTTCCTATATATCGATCAGCACGACAGTTTTCATGAGTTTCCATGGATGCTTACAATAATGAAAGCTTTCAGTACAAGTACAATTAATGTAATTTTCATGCAAGGGAAAGAACAGCGTCTTATAACACAAACAGCGAATTTCTTAGCAGCAGTAAAAAAAAAAGCCTTCAGAAAAAAAAGAAGAAATTGTGCGGGCGACGCTCAAGGTAGAGTTCAAAACTATTATTATTATTATTATTATTATTATTATTATTATTATTATTATTATTATTATTATTATTATTATTATCATTATAAACAATTTTTGAAGTACTTGTTCTAATAAAAAAACAGCCGTAGTTCGACCACTTCTTAAAGGTGGTGATCCTAAATGTGTGCATAATTATCGCCCCATTTCCATCATGCCTAGTTTATCAAAAGTTCTGGAAAAACATATATTCTTAGTAATGAACAGGTTTATTTGCAGATCAGGAGCGTTTTCTGAATTTCAATACGGTTTTATTGAAAAAAGGGACACTCAGGCTTTACTAGAAGATATAAGTCATCATTTATTCTCTTCACTTGAAAGAAATCTTGTATCTTGTACACTTTTTTTAGATGTCACAAAAGCGTTTGAAATGGTTTGCCATGCTATATTATTAGATAAAGTCTACAATTTAGGTTTTCATGGTCCTTTTTTTTTCAGTTGTTGCACGATTTCCTTACTGGTCGTTCGCATGTTGTTTCCATTTCAAACATTTACAGCTCCCGCGTTTTTCTGAGGGCCGGTGCGCCACAAGTTTCTATATCGTCTCCCTTACTTTTTTATGTGTACGTTAAGAACATGTCCAATGCGCTATCCACTTGCAAATTATTCCAATACGCAGATGATACTACACTTGTAGCCGCACACGTGAATTTTTCAAATGCATTCTCAATGCTTCAGAATGACGTTGAAAATTAATGGACTGGTTTGATATAAATGTGATTGACATTAACCACTCTAAATCAAGGTTGGTTTGCTTCCATAGCCCACTCAAGAGTGTCTCATTTTCTTATTGACTTTATTTGCACATGTCTCAATGTGTTCATTGTTCTTGTCCTCCAATAAATGTTTCTGATTCAGAAAAGTATTTGGGCATATAGTTTGATTAAGGTCTTCTTTTTTCGATTCATTTATACTACATATGCACAAAACTCCGTAAAATCGTCTGTTTATTGTATCGTATGAAGATGTTTTGACCTGCGTCTGTCCGGAAACTTTTGGTTCACTCGTTAGCCTACACTGTACTCAGGTATGGAATTACAACATTTGTTCATTGCTCTGGTATTTGGCATCAACGTGTAAATAGGCTATTAAAATGTATGTTAAAAAGTGTTACTTATGACGTCTGCAGCCCACAAGATGTCAACTTTTTCAGATGCTAAGATTACCGAACTTACGATCACTTTTTTTCAGACAGTGGTACTCAAACATTTTTGTACCGAACACATTTAAAGTCCCCACTGTGTTTTACCGTCCTTTACGTCATACACCCACTTTTTCAGTACCTCCCACACGTACCAGATTCGGTAGATATACTCGAGCATATTATGTTCCCGACATATTCAATGCTCTTTACTCTGAAATTAAGTCCTGTGAATCTATACGCGATATTCGCAAAAACTAAAAGGAATTTTACGTGGAATGATTATAGGCGTGATATCTTTTTATCTGCGTCATTTTGAAACGTGTCATGGGTTACTGCCTGTGCTTGTGAATAGTATTTTATCGACCGGAAATAGCCTAGATTTCAGTGTCACTCTTATTTTTTTTCCTTTCTTATTTTTTTCTAAAATAGTCAGTTTTTGTGGCTATGTCTTGTTTGGTTTTGCGTGACAAGCCACTGGGATGGCTAAGGCGAACCTGATTTCTCTAACAGTACTTGAAATAT
The DNA here is from genome assembly GCF_013339745.2 of Dermacentor silvarum. Classification (NCBI taxonomy): domain Eukaryota; kingdom Metazoa; phylum Arthropoda; class Arachnida; order Ixodida; family Ixodidae; genus Dermacentor; species Dermacentor silvarum. The sequence goes on along the minus strand of NC_051163.1, from coordinate 78,540,826 downwards.
TTATTATTATTATTATTATTATTATTATTATTATTATTATTATTATTATTATTATTATTATTATTATTATTATTATTATCGTCAGTCTAGCTTAAGCAGAAAACTCGTTGCATGTATCTTTACAAGTTCAGTCTGACTTTGCGGCCCCGCAACAGTGTCTGCAAATGCAGAATCATATTCCTTGCCATAAACAATTTTTGAAGAACTTGTTCTAATAAAAAAAAGACAGCCAGACCAGTAAATGATCTCTATCTTCTGATCTGCGTTTCTATCTAATTACTTTGTCTCCTGTATTAATAAGAGGGCGGAACCGCCGATTGCACCATCGACGTTTCGAAACTATTGTTCTTCTTTTTTCGAAAGTATTGTTCTCTTTTCTTTAGTTTGGAGCACAACAGACCCGTGCGCGTGAGTTTTCCTGCACAGAGGCCTTGTCTTCGCCCCTCAGCATGTTTAATAATATACGCTGCTTCCGCGCCTACATGGAATGGCGCCGATACATTCGATTTCACAACTGTGACGACGACAGCTCCAGCACCACGGTTGTGCTTCTGAGCGGGGAGCGAAGGTTGGCAAACAGAAAGCCGGGGACAAACCCACGCGCCACTTTCTTTGTGAGCCAGCACTCGCACGTGTTGGAACGCTCACACGCAGTGATGTAAATTCAGATTCTCGGTTTTGCATAATGAACGAAAACAATTATATTGAATGTGGGCGCGGCTTATGGCTCGTCGCCAGAGGCGTCCATAGCAACGGCAGTTCTTAATTTGTGCCACTTTTGAAACGTGCGGTATCATAATTAGACTATCGTTTCACAAAGTTCCCTTCCTTTTTTAGAGGGGGGGGGCTTAGAAAGCGTCGACTATGGGACGCAGACGACAATACCCATTGAAATCCTGCATCAACGAATGGTGGACATGCAAGTTTAGCTGTCCGCTCACAGGTGGCGCCCCACGCTGTTACTCTCTAAACCCAATGGGCTTAATACTTTCTAGCGTTTCTAGTGCTCCTATACAATAACTTTATTAATATCTAGATTATAAACTCACCTAGCGCAATGCATACTCTATTAATATCTAGATTATAGACTCACCTTGCGCAATGCATGCAGAAACACAACTCCCGTGAACATAGGCGTGCACCAAGGGGGGGGGGGGGGGGGGGGGGGAGAAGTGCAGTGCGGGACGGTGGGGGGAGGCCGCCCCCTCCACCCCCCCCCCCTCCTGATAACCTAAGGGGGGCACCAAGTCTGTCCCACACCTTTACTCAGTTAGACCTGTCCCGTCGTTGTTTAAAGTGCAGGGTTATGGCCATGCAGGTTTTGACGATATTGGCGGCCGAAGACCCCTGATGTTGCCTTCCAAGGACTGTTTACTTCCCATCTTTACCCCCGGAAAGCCTGGGATCAAAGGCAGGCCGTTGTGAGAAGCACTTCATCGCTTCATTTTATTGTTGGCATTCATTGCGAAGCTCGTTTCCTTTCTGACTCGACCAATGCTTCCTATGAAGGCCATTTTGCAACAGTATATCTGCTGAAGGTGAGAAATGTCAAAACCGCAATATTTTACGACCGGGAGCACCCAAAAAGGCGGTCGTTTCCAGTCGTGCTTTCATGCGTGTTAGCCGGCGCATAAGAAGGATCAGTTGTGTCTATCTTCGCTGCGTTAGACTTGATAAGACTAACGCAGCGAAGATAACGCAGCGAAGATCCCCCCCCCCCCTAAGTATTTCTCACTCTTCAATTCAATTCCTTGCATTGTACATCTTCTTTTTATTGTGACAGCGTTGTTGTTTTCATTCCTTTTTTCTTCTTTTTTTTCCATTTGCTTCGAATGTTTGTATTTCATATCGATACTCTACAAACAAGTTCCCTCCTGCCTGCAGTATTCTGCAAATAAAATAAAGATATGCCCTTAACATAAAGCGTAAACAACAATGGAGACGGAGGACACTTCTGCTTCAGTCCTCGGTGAACTTCCACAACTTCGTTGCCTTTCCGGCGTTACCATATATACGATGTCTACTCGGTTGTCCCTATATATCTCCCTCAACAGCTCCACGAAATCGCCCTCAATGACCTCGTGCTAGAGATAACGTCGGTGCAGTTCCCTGTCTTTAATATCTAGATACGCTACCCATGAACGGTGAAAAAGCTCCACACTACGCCATCTAGCGGTGCGCGCGCGATAGAGCCCCATTCTATTGCGTGGCCTACGAGACACCGGTGCATGCTAACACTAATAATTAATCACTCGCTGCCCGCGCTCATTCCGCGATGTCGAGCTACAGGTGGCAGCACCTGTCGCCGCGTTAGCAGGTCGGCAGCATGCGTGGGAATGCAATGTGAATGTGAACGATTTGGGCCAATTTTATGGTGATGAAATGCGCTGGCTGCAGTGAACTGATTACACTACGATGCCGCGTTTTTGCACGAAATGTGCCGAAAGTTTCTTTTTTTACTTGAAAAAAAAACAGCCATCTGCCATTCAACGGGGTACTGGCACTCAGCCAAAAATGTGCGTTTCGGCACTTCCTTCGGGTTTTGGGCGCATGTTTCGTTTGCGTTCTGCCTTCTCTACGAAAATTGTTGGGCAAGTTAACTTAATTAGTACCGCATTCTGTGCGAATCTTGCACTGGTTGTACGAATACTCGGCATGCCTGTACAACGAAGGTGAAGTAGCAAATTAATGCGCACCATTGCATCACAAGATTTAGGCATACATCTCCGTTTATTTTATTTCGTAGTTAGCTGCGAAACGCAAACAGTTGTTGAGTTCAAATAAACAAGCTATAGGCAACTGGGAATGACAGCGCGTTAGCAGGAGCGGAAGGTTGCTTCAGACGAGAATATCTTTATTGCAGTAACACTAAAAACGCGTAATTTAGCCACACACCACAACAACGCTGCCCTAGCCTTGACGCTCGCAATGTTGCTATTATTTGAGAAGCTAAAATCTTTAGCTTGTTTGGCTCCAGCTAGTAATTACCGCTGTTTTCCGTCCAGCTAGCAACTCATTCTTATGACGTCCTACGTCTAGAGACTGTTGTGACACATGATCCTAAGTAATTCATTATTTTAGCTTTCCTTTTGTGGGAACTAGTCGAAAAACAAATGCCTGCGATTTACTTGCATGCGAGCCAAAATAAACTGTCCCTCTGGTCATCAGAACAACGTATTAAGAGAACAGCTGGGGCCCCCGCGTGACCACTAAGCGAAAGTTATGCAATTATCACAATCATCATGATGCAGTTATAGTATTATTAAGTTTATGATGCAATAGTATGCTTGCTAATGATTCTTTCTTTTTCTTTCTTGTTTTGTTTTGTTTACCGCTGTTTAATATTCATGCCACCTGGTTCATGTTGCGTAGCATCACATGGATTGCGGAGTGATCAACACATCGCGACAATTCGCTAAAGCGCGTCATTCACGGATCACTGCAACCGCTTGATTTCTATAAGCAAGGGAAAATCATTTCTATGGTTTACTGGAAACACAACGTGACAATAAAATTGGTATGACTGTGGGGAACGGAGGGGGCTGGGGGGGGGGGGGGGCACTGTCACTTATCGCGCGCTCGACATGGACAGCCATCGATCTTACTGCAGCGCAAAAACGACAGCACAAGGCTAAATGCTTTTGTACATCTTCGAAAGATGCAGACCAGCTTTTACGATCATGCCAAAAGCACGGAAGAAATTGTCTTTAGATGAATGCACGCCACACGTCCACGTGTAAACATGTGGGGCGTTATAAAACGAACACGTGACAAAACAAATAAACACAAAAGGAACAATACAGCAGGCATTGCTACTATCACCTACCAAAGAAAATCTTTTGATCTTTTAGGTAATCACCTATGTCTTTGAACATCTGTTTCATTGCTGTATATGCCAGTATACCATGCTCACTACTTACGTTAGTTGCTACGTACGAACAACAGAGAGCGTCCACCTCCATGAAATATGTTACGTGGAAAGACGCAGACGAGAAGCTACACACAAGCATGTTTACGAACGGATACGCTGCACTTGGCCAAGGGCAACAGCCCGCGCCAGCTTCCAAATCGTCCGTCGTTGTTTTCAGACCATTAGTCTCGTCATCGAAAATACTGGCCTGCAGTATTCACTTCACTATGCCTGTATCACTCGTGCATATTTAATTACATATCTCTATAACGTAAATGTTATTAGCTGGCTATGACTGAAATCGAAATGTTGAAAATAATGAAGAGAAAGGGGACGAAAAGACAACTTGCCGACGGTGGAAGCCGCTTTGGCTTCATCGTCTGTTGGCTTTATATGATCATTATTAAGAAAAATCGAACGCATATATATATATATGGAAAAAACAATGGAAACAAAAAGCACAATGGAAGTTTACAAGAATGAGAAGAAAGAAATTAGAAGGGAAAATCTGTACGATAACACAAAGGGCAGTGCCTTGCTATTTGAGGCTCGAGCCGGTTGCCAAAGGACCAAAACATACCGGAGCAAATATTCGGAACTAGATGAGGCATGTGTGTGCTGCTTTAAAGATCCAGAGACCACTCAGCACATCCTAATGGAATGCGACGGGATCCACCCAGCGAGAACCGTAGGTAACGTGCAACTCCCAGAAGCACTTGGGTTTAAAGTGGAAGGAAACATCAACAGATCAGCCGCAGAGATAAGCAAGAGACGATTAGAGTACTGGTGGAAAAAAAAAGAGGGAAAAGATAGATATGACCTGATCTGTTAAAATCATAGGTAGCGGTACAAGGTGCATTTTTGAAACAGAAAAAGAATAATGAGAGGTATACAAAAATGCTAGATAAAGGACATGCATAGTATACCTCATTAAATCAAGCAGGCTAGGTGACTATTTCTCGCCGCCACGTTTCAAAGGGGATGCAAATAATAATGATCATCATCATAATCGCAGAAAGTTTTGAATATTCCGTCCGATTATATTCGCACACCCACTATAAAGTTTAGCCACACCAACTAGCCTAAGCACAACTTCAGCAAACGGTGCAGGCGAGCACAGGCAGGTGTCGCCACGGGTGCGGAAGCCTACATTTGGCGGCAATCTCCAGACCGAACAATGGCGAGCCGCTCGACGAGTCAGCTCATGTCGGGACGTCCCGTCTAAACCAGCGTAAACAAGCACGCGTTATCCACAACTCTTCTTCGACGGGACAATAAGCCGGCGGTAGTGCGCGAGAACACTCTCCTCTAATTGTTGCCCCACTCTGCGCAAACGTCGCACTTGTTACGCCCTGGCGATCATGCGCCGATTCATCACCTTGGAACACGGAAGGATGGGTCAGCGATGAAAGCTTTTCTAATCTACGAAGGTTGTGTTTCTTGGCAGCTCTGCCTCGTTATAGGAGCCTAGTTTCGCAAATTATATAATGACGTTTCTTTTTGTTACTTATTATTCCATTTTGTTTTGAAACCTGAGCTCACTTCGAGCTGAATTAACGTCATCACTCGTCCTGTAGTTAACAAGGAGAAGTCTGAAAAGTGGCGCTTAGCACCGGAGGGTGGGAAGGAAATGGGTGGCCGTGAAGAGGAGAGTATTACGAGGCACAAGCGCTGACTATCAACTGCATATATTTCTTTTAATTCTGGGGTTTTACGTGTCAAAGACCACGATAGGATTATGAGGCACGCCGCAGTGGGCAACTAAGGGTTAATTTTGACCACCAAGGGTTCTTTAACGTACACATAATGCACGATGCACTTTGACATGCAGGATACACGGGTGCTTTTGCATTGCGCCCCTATCTAAATGCGGCCGCCGTGGCTGGGGGGTGCGAGATACGGACCACTATAACGCGTAAACGTGACAGCACCACTAGATAAAAGAAAAGAAAGCAGCCGCAAACACTGACAACTACTTTCTATGCAAAAGTCCAGAAGGCCACAATAAAGGCTAACTGACACACATTTTGGAAGATGTAGAAGCTGTACCATACGCTTCTCGCACGTCACAGGGCGACGGTAAGCATAAATGCCGTGAAACACATTTAGGACGTTTCATTTTGTTGCTAAACTTTGTCTAGAAATGGCGCCTAGGCGTCATCGACATTATCGCTGACGTCATGGCAAAGAGCAAAATCTGCTAACGTCGTGCACAGCAGTGAGGCTGGGTGTTATTGACGCTGCTCCTAAAATACAGACAAGAGTGCTGCGCGGGTTTCTTTTTCTTTCTTTTGCTGTTCTCGCGTGTGGAGGCCGCAATGATTGCAGGAACGAAGCGAGCCAGCGTTATGT